>NW_026898536.1:0-11659 GCF_033153095.1 Gastrolobium bilobum
CATGACTATGGAGTTTCAAGTGGGCAAGAAAAGAGTGGTGTTGCAAGGAATTTCTGCACATAAACAGAAACCTTCCTTGATGTTGCACCACTTGCAGCAGCAGCCTGGCTTCAAGGAATTGGAGTCTTTGCAATCAAAGATTTCTCCAGAGATTTGGAAAGTATTGGTCGAATACTAGGATGTCTTCACTATTCCTGCTGTGCTGCTGTAACACCCCGTGTATACCCGGAATATTAACATTACATCGTATTAAGCGGTGCTTAATTATAAATGCGGAATATGTTTTTCTTTTCAATTATGATGTCACTAATCATTACCAACTTGCTTACTTAATCATTTAATAAAATATTGCATGTATGTAAATTGCAAAATACAGCTAACTGAAATACCTCATTAAACTAAACAACATAAATATGTCTCTAGTCAAGGTACTACAACACGTAGACCGGACAACCCTGATAGTTTATACAACTCAGTTAAACTAAAACATAACAGAAAACAAAGTGGCATGGACAAACCCCATGCTCACCCAAATAAGGCACAAGCCCAACAGCAGTCTCAACAGCAGCAACATAATAAAAGCAAGCTAAAACATAACATCAGCAGATATATCCAGCATCCAACCATTTCAGCATATAAACAGTAATAGCATCAACTAAGCTCTGGCCTCCTGCCACTAGAGGTCTCAACCCCCGCATTACCTGAACCTGAAATAAGCATTCCCCAAACGTGGGGTGAGATCTCTAAACCAGAAATCTCAGTAAGACAAGGGGTCTTCAAGGATCTTCCACCCCAAGCTCACTTACATGTGCAATATAAGTTCAAAAGCAGTAATTTCCAATATAAGTTCCAAAACTATGCAGTGCAACAGATATTCACGCCATGTGTGTTATCACTATTCTACTGGCCAGAGAAATGCAGGAATACGTCTATCTCCTACACGGAGTACAAGGAACACCGCTTGCACCTCACCCACAGCCTCACCATCTTGTATGTACCACATACTCAGGCTTACCGTATAGGTGGAACACCACATGCATATCATAAAGGCACATTGCATAAAACAGCTCAACAGCATTTCCAAAACATCAAAAGCATGTAACACAGCATGCATATAACCATACCCCCATGGGACATGGTGGAACCAAACAATGGCAAAGCCGAGGACACGAAAGCTTACCTTGCAAGCTCACAATCTAATGCCAAGAGTCCACACAGCTCAAGGTCCACACACATCAAAATCACCATCTGATTTGGACCAGCAATCATATCAATAACATAGCTCATAAGCATAAACATAAAGACTACATTTCTTGTTACATTTTACGTCTTAAGGCTTCCCACAAAGCCACAAGCCCTTAATCACATGATTCTGACTTAGTTCATTAATTACAGAAGTTCAACTTCATCAATCTAGGGTCCACAAACCCCCAGTAGCCTACTGTTCACACAACACAGCTACTGTTCTTCGAAATCCCGAAATATCCGGATATATGTCGGGGGCATATCCGGATATCCATATCCAGATATCGCCAAGCCCATATACGGATATCAATATCCGGATATCATATCCGGATATTTCGCGACAGAATGCAGTTTCAGCATTTCGCGAGATATCGCTCCCAAGGTTCCATTTTATTAAAAATGAAGTTGTAATTATTTCCCAAAAATTCTGAGATTTTAATATCTTAAACTATACATCACAAGCTTTCCAACGACATATCTTATGTCTCAATCGGAGTTGTATAGCTTCGGTTATGATTTTCGCAAAGTGACTGCTGCCAACTGAATTTCCAGCAACCAAGACGCGACTTTAAACTAACACTGAGTTCAAAACATTTATCCAATGGCTACAAAATTTTACAAGGTTGTAGCCCTATCTGTTAAATTCACATAGGTCCAAACGGCACTCGATTTGGAGCTCTGTAGCTCAAGATATTGAATTTTTACCAAGACAGGTTCGTTGCTGTCCCGAAATCCGGATATCCATATCCGGATATGCATATCCGGATATTTCGTGACAGAATGTAGTTTTTTGCATTTCGCGAAGATATCCAACGAAGGTGGTTCATTTCAAGCATACAGAAGCTTAAACATGCGATTTAAGGTGTGTTTAACATTACCCAACATTAAGTTATCAACTTTAATCCATTACATGCATCAAGGTTCCACTTTTAAGCATAAAAACTCAAGATCATGGGTTCAACAACTTACCCAAGCTTAAAACAGAAAAGGATGATGCTCTTGGAGCTCACTTGAAGCTCCCAAAGTCCAGCACACACAAGGAAACAAAAATGGCACACCAAAGGTTGGTTCTTAGCACCAAAGATGGCTTCTTGGCACCACAAATGCCAAGCCAAAGGTTCACACCCTCAACAAACTCAGAGGCAGCAATTACCACCCCTCACACAGTAGCTCCAACTCAGCAAGAAGGTCTCACACCCACTCTCAAGGCTTTATCTCACTCACACAAGGATGATTGGTGAAGGAAAAGTGAAAAAAAGCTACAAGGAAGGTCAAGAAATGGTGGAGAAGGAAAAGGGCAGCAACCACCACCAGCCACTCACGTAAAAATGGCTGAGTATCAGCCTAGGGTTTAGTGCCAAGCACTATATATAGGCAGTTAAGTCACTAACACACAGTATTATCATAAATAGCTACGCTTAGCATTTTAATCTCAAACTTAAGGTTCTGAACCTACTCGATTTTACAAGATTTATCATATTTTTATTTTATTTTTTGCAGCACCTTTCCGGTACGCGCTTTCCATAGCCAGTATCAGTTTCTGGCACCAGTTCTCATTATTTTGACCTGAAACTCGTTTTACAAGTCCTATATAATATTCTAGTAATATTCATGCATTTATTATAATTTTCCGGGATACTTTTTCGGTACGCATTTTAACCGACTAGCAGAACCGGTGTCTGCACTTTTCGTCAGAAAAGCGACTTTCAGCATTATTACTCACTTACTATAATTATTAGATCCTCATAATAATTATTAGGGTCAATTATGGAATTATTTCCTAATTTCACATAATTAATTAATTAACTTCCTTAATTAACGGTGCGGGTTCTTACATTCACCCCACCTTTTTAGGATTTTGTCCTCAAAATCAGAATATACATGTCTCGAAACTCGGGGTACTGCCGAAGAAGCTCGTCCTCACGCTCCCAAGTACACTCCTCAGGAGTTCTTCCGGTCCACTGCACATTGACCATCAGAATGATCTTGCTCCACAGCTGCTTCTCGCCACGATCGAGAATCTCGAGTGGTCCGACGGGAGTCTTTAAGTTCTCCCGAACCTCCACATCATCCGGTTGCACCACGTGCGAAGGATCCGCTACATACTTGCGAAGTTGAGACACGCGAAACACGTCGTGGATGTTGGCTAGGTTCGGAGGTAAGGCAAGCCCGTAGGCAACAGGTCCTACTCTACCAAGGATCTGGTATGGCCCAATAAACCGTGGGCTCAGCTTCCTCACTTCGAGTGCCCAACCAACACCGGTGACGTGTGAAAGTCTCACAAACACGTGCTCACCCTCACTGAGCTCTAGTGGACGATTCTTGACATCGTAGTAACTCTTCTGGCGATTCTGCCCCTGCTTCAGCTTTTCCCTGATCATCTGGATCTGCAGGGTGGTATCTTGGACAAAGTCCAAACCAAACAACTCACGATCCCCAACCTCAAACTAGCAGGTAGGTGTACGACACCTCCTACCGTAGAGCGCCTCGTAGGGTGCCATGCCCAAGCTAGCATGGAAACTGTTGTTATGCGAAAATTCCACCAACAGAAGGTACCTATACCATGCCGAGCCCTGCTCAAACGTGCAAGCCCGCAACATGTCCTCCAAGGTCTGGATAGTCCGCTCAGTCTGTCCATCAGTCTGAGGGTGATAGCGATACTCAATCTCAACTGCGTACCAAAAGCTCCCTGCAACGCCTCCCAGAACCGAGATGTGAACTTCGGGTTCCTATCACTGATGATACTCTCAGGCACCCCGTGAAGCCTCACGATCTCGCGAATATACAGTTTGGCCAACTGCTCAGTAGTGAAGCTCACCTTCACTGGAAGAAAATGCGCAGACTTTGTCAGTCTGTCCACAATGACCCATATCGAGTCACAGCCAACCTGGGTCTTCGGCAAACCCACAACGAAGTCCATGGAATTGCTCTCCCATTTCCATTCAGGAATCTCAAGAGGTTGAAGTTTACTAGACGGCTTCTGATGTTCAATCTTCACCTTTTGGCAGATCAAACACTTGGACACATACACAGCTATGTCCTTCTTCATTCCAAGACACACCGTCCTGGTTTTTCTCAAAAGGCTCATTCCTGACTCTCACATTCTCCATCTCGAGAAGTGCACCCCCATACAAGGAAGTCACATTCAGATTTCGAAACTTCACAATGACATCAAAAACGTTATTCGATTCACTAGGATCATCAGTCACTTTCTCAACAGAAGCGGCCTGACCCCACATACTCTATTCCACACAATAACTTGAGTGAGTTTGGTCCTATTCCATGACTCTACATCGACTAGACTTACAATTTTATAAATCATTATTTTCAAAATAATTTCATGTTCCTTTCACAGTACGAAATCATAATCATGTTCATCTCACCCAATGCATGTTAGTTAACATTCTCATTCACATAGTAACGTACCTTAGTTCACGTACACCTGCAAAATTTTAAATTTCAATAACATGATAAATCAGAAGCTCTATGAAATAGTATACCTCAATCTCCATGGCATCTGCAACTCAAAAGTCAATCAACGGTGAAATAACATAGATACATCACCACCATTTATCGTACATATGTCATGCTTTACACTACCCATGGTGTTTACATGCCAACTACTTATGAAGCATATCAATAATCAACATAAGAACCTAGAGTCATGGAGACCACTCAACCCTCATGCTAATCGTACATGCATTGCCTCGCATATACAAGAACGCGCGTGGCCTTGCCACAAATTCCAAGTGTTACACACTCAATTTCCTGAAAAGAATTTCACATCATCCAACAGAGCACCATCACGCTTAAGTAATGGTGTAAGGCATCTTGCCTCTAAACAACATGATCGGTGTTTCCCATGGAGACACGCTCGGTCGGAAAAAGTCTTTAGCCGAAAGACCCTCAGAACGCTACTTCAACTCTGCCAACTCTGGTGGCGACATCCGATATGGAGCTAACGAAACCGGCCCCACACCGGGCAACAAGTCAAGAAACAGGTAACTGATATGGAGATAACGGTGCGGGTTCTTACAGCTGCCCCCTCCTAGAAGTTATGACCATACCATCTGTAACACCCCAAATGTAAATACATATAGGGTGCACCTTCATCATGCATTCAACGCGCGGAAGTCTAAATTTAAACTTTAAGAATGCAAATATCAGAGTGCGGAATGGAAACACATAACCATACTTATTCCATATAAAATTAAAAGCGTTAAAACGTCAATACAAAATAAATAACACTAAACATTATTTAATGTTATCCCAAAAAGATTAACTAATCATAAATAAAAACATAATTTATGCCGCATCATAAGCCCAGTCATAATGTGGTTGTGGTTCCTCTAGCCATTGTGTACTTAGTGCTTCATCGAAATCATAATGTGGAAAAGCTTCTATTAATAATTTCATAGCCTCAGTCCATAGGCCTCTATTTGTTAGATCCTTTAGTTTCTCTTCCCAGGTAGGTGGAGTTTCTTCTTCTTTACGTACCAGTCTCTTACCCTTTCTTTCCCACATAACTTTCTTATTACTTTCTTTCATCTTTTCCTGAAATGGGTGGTCAAGGGGGGGTGAGATTTTGGGGAAAATCTCAGTAAGGTTCACAGCTGGAGCATTCTCCAACTGTGACGCTTACTCCTGCAACAGTTTATAATAACAATACAAAATGGAACATTTAACATCATCATATAAAAATATCATGCCATCATCATCATCATCATAGATATAACAAAAGCCGGCAGGAATATGATGATGATGATGATGATGGCATGATATTTTTATATGATGATGTTAAATGTTCCATTTTGTATTGTTATTATAAACTGTTGCAGGAGTAAGCGTCATAGTTGGAGAATGCTCCAGCTGTGAACCTTACTGAGATTTTCCCCAAAATCTCACCCCCCTTGACCACCCATTTCAGGAAAAGATGAAAGAAAGTAATAAGAAAGTTATGTGGGAAAGAAAGGGTAAGAGACTGGTACGTAAAGAAGAAGAAACTCCACCTACCTGGGAAGAGAAACTAAAGGATCTAACAAATAGAGGCCTATGGACTGAGGCTATGAAATTATTAATAGAAGCTTTTCCACATTATGATTTCGATGAAGCACTAAGTACACAATGGCTAGAGGAACCACAACCACATTATGACTGGGCTTATGATGCGGCATAAATTATGTTTTTATTTATGATTAGTTAATCTTTTTGGGATTACATTAAATAATGTTTAGTGTTATTTATTTTGTATTGACGTTTTAACGCTTTTAATTTTATATGGAATAAGTATGGTTATGTGTTTCCATTCCGCACTCTGATATTTGCATTCGTAAAGTTTAAATTTAGACTTCCGCGCGTTGAATGCATGATGAAGGTGCACCCTATATGTATTTACATTCGGGGTGTTACACCATCCATCTGGTTCCAGGTGCTCAACCAGTATCGGTTAGACCTTACAGGTATACTTATCACCAGAAGGCAGAGATCGAGAAACAGGTAACTGATCTCATGAGCTCTGGCTACATCCGTGAGAGCAGGAGTCCCTATTCTTCTCCTGTGTTGTTAGTCAAGAAAGGGGATGGAACTTGGCGAATGTGTATTGATTATAGGCATCTCAATAACATCACTATTAAGGATCATTTTCCCATTCCCACTATTGATGAGTTAATGGATGAATTGTATGGAGCAAGGGTGTTTACCAAGTTGGACTTGCGAAGTGGATACCATCAAATAAGAGTTCATGATGCAGACATCTTCAAGACAGCTTTTAGGACCCATGAGGGTCACTATGAATTCTTGGTCATGCCATTTGGCTTAACCAATGCACCTTCCACCTTCCAAGCTGCTATGAACCAGATGTTTAAAGCTCACTTGCGTAAGTCTGTCATTGTTTTCTTCGATGATATCCTTGTATACGGTGCTTCCTTGTTGGATCATGTTACTCATCTGCAAACAGGCTTAAAATGTTTGCTGGACAATGGTTTTTATGTGAAATTGAGTAAATGTGCGTTTGGAATGGAAGAGATTGAGTATCTTGGACATTTGGTATCGGGTGAGGGTGTCAAAGCTGACCCTAAGAAAATATCGGCTATGCTCTAATGGCCTTCTCCTCGCACACTTAAGCAACTTAGAGGCTTTTTGGGGTTGACTGGCTATTATAGAAGATTTGTCCAGCAATATGCATCATTGGTTGCACCTCTCACTGACATGCTTAAGAGTGATCCTTTCGAGTGGTCTTCTGATGCAGCAGAAGCTTTTGAGAAGTTGAAGACTGTCATGAGTGAAACTCCAGTCCTTCGATTGCCCAATTTCACGCTGCCATTCACTATTGAGTCAGATGCATCCAACTATGGTGTAGGTGCAGTGTTACTTCAGGAAGGTAAACCTATATCCTATTTTAGCAAGAAGCTAGGGACTAGAATGAAGGCAGCCTCTACCTATATGAGAGAGCTCTATACAGCAACAGAGGCAGTGACACGTTGGAGGCACTACCTTTTGGGATCAAAATTCATTATTAAGACTGATCATAGAAGTCTTAAAGAGCTATTGACACAAACAATTTCCACTCCTGTACAACAAAAATATGTTTGCAAGTTGCTTGGTTTTGATTTCACTATCGAATACAAGTGTGGTTCTTCTAATCTTGTTGCAGATGCTTTGTCTAGGAGCTTGGATGATGGTCCTACTGCTGATGCTTCTCTGTTACAACTAGTTTCCTCACCCAGGTATGAGTTGGTTGATCAGATACGTGCTGAAAATATCAGTGACAGTTACTTGTTGGAGTTACACCAGCAACTTGGTGATAGCAGCTGCTTGGATGAAGCAATTACAGTTAAGGATGGAATTTTGTTCCATAAAGGAAGATATTTGATCAGTCCAACTTCTAGCATTCGGCAAACATTACTCAGAGAAGCTCATTCTTCTCCCATTGGAGGGCATGCTGGCATTGCTCGCACTTTTTTGCGGTTAACAGCTACTTTCTACTGGCCTCATATGCGCAAATTGCTGACTTTGTGAGGTAGTGTCATACTTGTCAGTATGTCAAGACAACCACCTCTCCCCCTTTGGGACTCCTGCATCCTTTGCCAATACCCGAGGGCGTCTTTGAGGATCTCAGTCTAGATTTTAACACAGGATTACCACTCTCTGCTGGATGGACTACCATATTGGTAACAGTGGATAGATTAACTAAATATGCCCACTTTGGGGGTCTTCTAACCAATTACACAGCAACATCAGTAGCTAGACTGTTCTGTGATTTGATGGCTAAGCTGCATGGTTTTCCCAAAAGTTTAGTATCAGACCGAGATCGGATTTTCATTAGTCATTTCTGGTCTTCCTTGTTTAAGATGAGTGGTACCACCCTCAAAATGAGCTCAGCTTACCATCCCCAAACCGATGGCCAAACTGAGGTTACCAATCGGTATCTTGAACAATATCTGAGAGCTTTTTGTCATGATCAAAATGGGAAGTGGTCCTTATACTTGGGATGGGCTGAACTGCACTACAATACATTAAGCCATTCTTCAATTGGGATGTCACCCTTCCAGGCCTTATATGGGAAACAAACAACTCTGATTCCAACTTATAATCCAGGTTCAGTCAGAGTTGCTGCTATTGACACCTTGCTGACTACAAGGAATGAATTGCTGGCTAGTCTCAAGAGCCATTTGCAAGCTGCCCAAAATCGCATGAAGGTCACAGCTGATAAGCATCATAAGGATAAAGAATTTCAAGTTGGAGATTTAGTTTTGGTGAAGCTCCAACCGTATCGACAGATCTCTGTTGCACGAAGAGGGAACCAGAAACTCTCTAAGAGGTACTATGGCCCGTTTCCTATCAAAAGGGTGCTTAGTGCTGTAGCGTATCAATTGGACTTACCTCCTGAGTCAGCATTCACCCTTCTTTTCATATCTCTGTGTTGAAAGCTTTCCACGGAAATTCCAATGTTCCTCCCCATGATTTTCCTGCTACCTATTGTGAGAATAAACCAGTTCAACATCCTTTGGCTGTTCTGCAGACTCGAGTTCTGCAATTCCAGGGAACACCTACTACCCAATGCCTGGTGCAATGGTCCAATTCCCTGCTTGAGCACGCAACATGGGAGGATGAAGCAAACCTTCGTCGTTTTTATCCTGACCTGGACCTTGTGGTCAAGGTCCCTTTTGATGGAGGGACTAGTGATACGAACGTGACTACTGGAACTGCAAGCACAGCAAGGCAAGCTGCAATTGTAGATGGATCAGCTAGGCCCAAAAAGGATGGCTGGTGCTCCAAGTTGGGCTGTGGATTTTCAGGCCCATTGAGTTAGTTAAACAGTTAGCTACTTGTAATAGGAAGTAGTTAGTTACTTGCAACCGGTTGGTTAGTTAGTTGAGTATAAATAGGAACTCAAGCATTGTAACTGGGTATTTTTCATACATATAATCGATTTGGTTCTTCAATAAGAGACTCTCTCTTATCATAGGATCTTGTTATATAACATGCTGATATCAAATAACACATTAGAAAATCTATTTCCATACTCGTGTACCATTAACATGAGGAATGTATATATTTTGTTACATATATAAATGCATATTATAACTTATAAGGCGTTAATGTCTATGATAAAGAGCGTTAATGTCTATGATAAAGAGAATAAGGGAATGGAAAATGTAATTGAAATATACCATAGAAGAGGAATGCAAAGCAAAGACAGAGAGCAACACGGGTGATCGTCATTGTTGGTGAATAGTGATGAGTTCTTGTTTACAGAGGTTGCTTGTGAAGTGTGGGTTTTAACGTGCGTAGCTATTATATAGGCATTGAGGCTTGAATATTCATTGATCCGTATCTGCTACGGTTCGCTGTGTTGATTAATTGAGTTAATTGTTATTATCCTCTACCATGACCCCGTGGGACTTAATCATGTTAAATATATGTTTCTAAATATTTAAATTAAAATATAATCATCACACATGTATAAACTAATTTATTTCTTAATATTTTGTAAATTAGAGGCATTCATATAGTTAACACGGTTAAATGTAAGACACTTATACAAGCATGCATTTCCTTTATTTTTAAGGAGTGCTCAATGTAATAAAAGTAAGAGAAATATTACTCACCTTTCACATGAGATATCATCTCTCATTTTCTCTCACTTCAATTTTCGTATCCCACCTTTTTCTTTTTCTTTTCCTTTTTTCTTGTAATGGTGAGACCCATCTATTTTCTCTCTACAACATATGATAACTATCTTATGTTACATGAGACTAATAGAACCCTAATTAAAAGTAATATGTTCTTATTTTAAATTTAATTTTGATGTAGTATTATTGAAAATAAATTTCTTATATTTAATAATATAATATAATATTATATAACTAATTTGATATTTCATATAATTGTTAATGTAATCAAATTAATTAAATTATGAGTGTTCAACACAAAATCAATCCACAAAATCAAGCGATGGAAATCTGGAATGTGTTCAGAAAAAAGAATTCTATTGTGTCTTGCTTTAGAAAGGAGGAGATCCCCATCGCTTGGAAGTTTCCGGACGAAGGATGGGTGAAGTTAAATACTGATGAAGCAGTCAAAGGTAACCCAGGACCGGCTGCGTGTGGAGGTATTTTTAGAGACAATACTGGGCGATGGCTCTCTGGTTTTTCCTATAGAATCGGCCATCGTACTGCTATTATGGCAGAATTATGGGGTATCTGAAAAGATGTCCAACTGGCTTGGGATAATGGTTGGAGGAAGTTAGTTATTGAAAGTGACTCTTCAACAGCGGTCATATGGCTTACTGCTAAGAGTAAACCAGCTTGTGAGTCTCATATTGTTACTCGTATATGGGCATGGATGAATAAAGAGTGGTCTGTGGTTATCAAGTACACGTATAGAGAAGGAAACTGTTGTGCGGATTGGCTGTGGATGTAGAGGATTCAAGTATTTTCCACTCTCCCCCTTCTAGGATTTGCTTTTTCGTATTTAGCTGATTTAGGTGGTTTCAGTGAAACTCGGTGTATTTGGCCTGATTAGTCTTGTTCCTGTGGGGTTTTTTTCTCCTTCAAGTTACCAAAAAAAAAAATAAAAAAAATTACTAGCAATGCATCAAAATTATAGTGTTTCATAATTGTGGAAACTTTTCAACAATCTCTACTAATTTTAGTAATCAAATTTTGTTTAACTTATATCTAATATCAAATTTTAATTAACTATCGACTACAAAAAAACGCGGCGTTAGAGAAGATTGGAATTAGTTAAGAATTTTTTTTATTTTTTTGACGATATTCGACCTCTGCAACTAAATTAGTGAACTTTTATTGTCAATATTTGTCATATGATATATGTTAAAATGAATAAGACATACTTGTTTGTAGCTTGATTACATTCTTGCAAGAAATCCATGTTGGATATAATATTCTTC
>NW_026898537.1:0-114584 GCF_033153095.1 Gastrolobium bilobum
CAAAAAGATAACTGGGTGGAGGATTTGTCAAGACTACAGGAAATTAAATAATGCTACCCGAAAGGATCATTTCCCCCTTCCTTTTATTGACCAAATGCTGGATCATCTAGCTGGGAAAGAATTCTTTTGTTTCTTAGATGGGTATTCGGGATACAACCAAATCCCGGTTGCTCCTGAAGACCAACACAAAACCACTTTTACGTGCCCCTTTGGGACGTTTGCATTCAGAAGAATGCCTTTTGGGCTATGTAATGCCCCTGCAACTTTTCAAAGATGCATGTTTGCTTTGTTTACTGATTTGGTAGGAGAAGCAGTAGAAATTTTCATGGATGATTTTTCTGTCATTGGTTGCTCTTTTCCTACTTGCCTTAATAACCTTGAACATGTATTGAAAAGATGTGTCAAGAGCAATTTAGTGCTGAATTGGGAAAAATGCCACTTCATGGTAAGAGAAGGCATTGTGCTAGGACACAAAATCTCAAGCAAGGGCCTCGAGGTGGACAAGGCTAAGGTGGAAGCAATTGAGAAGCTACCTCCCCCTACCACAGTAAAAGGGATCAGAAGCTTCTTGGGACATGCTGGGTTCTACAGACGTTTCATTAAAGACTTCTCCAAAATCGCCAAACCACTTTGTGAACTTCTGGAGCAAGACAGGAAGTTCAATTTTGATGAAAAATGTTTGACAGCCTTCCTGGAGCTCAAGTCGAGGCTGGTGTCCGCACCCATCATTCAAAGCCCAGATTGGAGTCTTCCTTTTGAACTAATGTGTGACGCCAGCGATTTCGGCTTGGGAGCAGTTCTTGGGCAGCGAAAAGACAAAGTCTTCAGAACTGTTTACTACGCTAGTAGAACTCTTACTCCGGCACAAGCCAACTACACAGTGACGGAGAAGGAGATGCTGGCAGTTGTATTTGCATGTGACAAGTTTCGTTCATATCTAATATGCTCCAAAGTCACAGTATTCACTGATCATTCAGCAATCAAGCAACTCTTTGCTAAGAAGGATGCCAAGCCAAGACTAATTAGATGGGTACTGTTGCTCCAAGAATTTGACCTTGAGATCAAGGACCGGAGAGGAAGTGATAACAAGGTGGCTGACCACCTATCTCGATTAGAAAGAGCAAGGCCACAAGAAGGAGATCATATCAAGGAGACATTCCCTGATGAGCAGCTTCTGATGATCTCTGAAAAACAAGCTCCTTGGTTTGCAGATATTGCAAACTACCTGGCTGCCGGAATCGAGCCATACCACTTGAATCACCAAGGGAGAAAGAGGTTCCATCATGAAGCTAAGCAGTATTTCTGGGACGACCCTTTGCTCTACAAAAGGTGTTCTGACCAATTACTTCGAAGGTGTATCCCTGAAGAAGAACAACAGAAAATACTGGAGCAATGCCACAACTCCCCTTATGGAGGACACTTTGCTGGAGCAAGAACAGCAGCTAAAGTGCTGCAGTCAGGTCTATACTGGCCCTCCTTGTTTAAAGATGCTAATGTTTTTGTTAAAAAATGTGACAGGTGCCAGAGAACAGGGAACATTACAAGAAAGCATGAAATGCCCCTTGTTCCAATAATGGAGGTTGAATTGTTCGATGTATGGGGCATTGATTTCATGGGGCCTTTCCCACCTTCCTTTGGAAACAAGTATATACTTGTTGCAGTTGATTATGTGTCGAAATGGGTAGAAGCTATTGCTACCCCCACCAATGATGCCAGGATAGTGCTGAAGTTCATCAAGAAGAATATTTTCACTCGATTTGGAACCCCTAGAGCAGTTATCAGCGACGGGGGTACACATTTCGTGAACAAACAATTCCAATTGCTCCTGAAGAAATATGGAGTGCAGCACAAAATTGCCACCCCTTACCACCCACAGACCAGCGGGCAGGTAGAGGTGTCCAACAGGGAGATAAAAAAAATCCTGGAAAAGGTCGTAAACCCAGATAGAAAAGATTGGTCCAACAAATTGGATGAATCCCTATGGGCGTATCGAACAGCTTATCGAACGCCCATTGGCTGCTCCCCCTATAAGTTGGTGTTTGGAAAAGCGTGTCACTTGCCTCTGGAACTTCAACACAAAGCATTCTGGGCCATCACATTGCTAAACATGGATTCCAGAATGGCTGGGGAAAAGAGGTTGCTCCAGTTGGTTGAACTGGAAGAATTCCGGAGCAAGGCATATGAAAACGCCAACCTCTACAAGGAGCAGATGAAAAAGTGGCACGATAAAAAGCTTATCAAGAGAGAGTTAGAAGTTGGAGACAAAGTGCTGCTGTATCGATCCAGATTGAAACTGTTTCCTGGAAAGTTGAAATCAAGATGGGAGGGACCTTATGCAATCACTGAAGTACTTCCCAATGGAGCATTTACTATTGCTCATGAAACATCTGGAGCAACGCTCAGGGTAAATGGACACAGACTCAAAAAGTATAATAGAGGGATCAAGGAGCATGAGAAACTGACTTCTCATCTCGATGACCCAGCTGAAGTCTGACCCAAAGAGCAACAAGTCGAGCTAAGACTATAAACGAAGCGCTACTGGGAGACAACCCAGATTTATTTCTACGTCGTTCTTTTTATTATTGTCTTTGTTTGAGAAAATTAATGTGCTAACCATTGCAGGAAGCTAGTTTTGGGGTTGCTCTTGAGCAACCTGATCCCAAAAGCAAGGAGCAACCAACACTTAGAATTTGATCCCTCAATGTTGAAACCAAGTTCTAATTGGGCTGATCCACTTGCCCTTTTAACCCAAGGGCCTGCAATGGGCCGCATGCGAAAAAAGAGAGAGAAAACCGAGTGGCGGAAGCAACGGAAGGATAACAGCTCCACGTCGTGCTGTCACATCCCTCCAATCAAGCGGGAGTGGCAGTTTCAAAAAGAAGAAACCGTCAGAGCAGAGGACAGTTGCTTTCCCCCAGGCATTTATGTGCAGCAGACGCTCTTCTCCCCCATATCCACCACTCAGCAAAGCCACGATCACCACCATACATAGCGTTTTAACCTTCCCATCCTCTCCTTTCTTCCTTTATAAACAAACACAGAACTATTATTGCAGTCTCATAATCTTTTCCCCTTCAACCCACAAAAATCCAACCTTTACTCCCCACTCCATCCCTCCTACTCAGAACCTTACACCATGACACGTCCAAAGGCCATTATACCTGTTGCTTCTATCTCCAAGAAGAGAACCCGAACAGGGAAAAAGCTCAAGCCTGAGCAAACCACAGTCGACCGCACAGTCATACCAGAACGAGGCATAGTCCTCAGTAGCTCCAAACACGGAGATCTCGACCGATGGCTGACCGAGGATATAGCAGAACTGGATTGGGAACTCTTCATTGAGCCTCCCTCAAGAGCTCGCACCGAGTTCGTGACTGCATTCTTGGAGGGGATGAAGAAAGAAGATCTTCCAAAGCTCCTCATCAGAGGCGTGAAAGTAGACTTCTCCCCTGAAGAAATCAACGAAGCATACAACACTGCTTCAGTTCCTGCTGAACAAGATGAGTTTGATAGATACTGTGCTGGCCGAGGAGATGAGGCCATAACTGGAGAAGTGCTCCGAGAAATAGGCTCAGAAGGAGCAACCTGGGGAACCAAGGAATCCATCCCTAGGAAGCAACTCAAATTCGAAGCAAAGGTATGGATGCATTTTATTAACTCCCGTCTGATTCCCGTGAGCAATGACTCTAGAGTAAACTGGGAAAGAGCAGTGCTGGTCTTCTGCATCTTGACTAAGAAGAAGTTTGACGTTGGGAGGATAGTTTACAAACAACTGGTGGCAAATGCACCAAGAAACTCCCCCTTCTTTTTCCCTTGTCTGGTCACTGAAATGTGCAAGAGGTCTGGTCTAAAGGCCAATATCCCGATTTCGGATGAAATCATTCCAGAAGGGTCAGACATTGATCAGTCCACGATAAAAAGAATCAGAGACAATGAAGGATTGGAAAGTGAGGAGGAAGAAGAAAAAGAAGAGAAAGAAGAAAAAGAAGGAAAGGAGGAAGAAGAAGAAGCTGAAGTTTCGGGCAATGTGAAGGAAGAACCTCAGAAAACTCCAAGAAGGGAAAAACTTCCCTTTAAGAGAGCTCCTGCAAAGAGTGGACGAAGGCAGTTCCTAGTCGAGACAACTGACATGACTCAATGTCAAACTATGTTCGGTCTCGGAGCAGACCTTTTCGCCACTCAAGTGCAAGCCTTAGAAGACACAGTTGGAAGGCAGCTGCAATCCCTGAAAGAAGCCAGCTTGCTCATTAACAAAGAAAAGGTGGCCCTGCAGAATGAACTTGACCAGATAAAAAATGCTGGACCACTGCCTCTGAAAAGGAAGATTGAGGAAGGAGAAGGATCCTCAACCTTGCAAAACACGGTGAAAGACCTGGTGAAAGCAGTAGAGATGATGAACAAGAAAATGGAAGAAAGGGAGCAAGCCCACAAAAAAAACAGAAAAGACTGGAAGGAGGAGATCAGGCTCTTGAAAGATGAATTGGTGAAGAACAAAGAGGAGGAAATTCAACTCCGATTGTACTACAGAGCTCGGGATCAAATCTTCGCCAGTAACTGGGGAGAAAAATTCAAGGGACAAACTCCATATCCACCGTTTCCAAATGTCTTCCCTCCAGAAGCAATAACAAATGCTCCGTTTAGCGGAGCAAGACAAGAAACTGGAGAGCATTAAGGGTCGCTACGGTGACCCCAGGTTCATTCGTTCCCTATCCTTTTTAACTTGTTTAAATCTGTTGGAATGAATGCCTGAAAGTTTTGTGGGGGAATGTTACTAACTTTGCTCTTAGATAAATGACTTCTGTGGTGTACCAGGGATTCGCCACCCTGTTTTATTTTAAAAATATTGTTTTTAATTTTCGTTAAGTTTACCGTCCTAAGTGTCCTGATCTACTCAATGATTCTTTTTGCCCAGGATTTTGCTCCTTGAGATGCCCTAAAGAGTTTACAGTTTCTAACAAAGCAACATAAGGCATCATTCTGATTTGGAGCAACACCATGCACAAAAAGCAGCACTCCAAAAATCGGACACTCTCTTATTCAGTGGACTTATTGAGTTACCAAGGAAAGAACTTTAGGCTGTTTAAGTAAATTACTCTGCTCTTTGGTTTAAAAAAAAAAAAAGGGTCAGCTCCTCTGCTCCAAAAATTTCGCTCAAAGAGCTCAAGTCATCAAGAGGAGAGCAAGAGCCGTTCACAGAGCATACTGTTGAAGGTCAGCCTTATGCAAAGACAAGGGTAATTGACTTCCAGTTAAAAGACCTGAAAAGAAAGAAATAGAGAAGGGAGCTAAGAAGTAAGAGAAGAAATCAAGCCAAAAAGTTCAATCCGGAAGCAACTCTGTGGGAAACTGACTAAAAGAGTGGAAGAGGTCACACACACAATGAAGCTGGTGAAACTCACAAGTCAGATGAGTGCTCTAATGAAGCAATGGAAGGAGTTAAGTTAACTCTTCATTGATAATCTCAAGGAGCATTAGCCTGCCACAAGAAGACTGTTGGTTATGAAGGATTACTCGGGACGAGTAATATCTAGTTTTGGGGTGATGATGGTCTTCAAAAGTTGAGGCCCATTAAGTGTAAATTGTTCCACAAAACCCATGTTTGGTTATAAATCACTCCCTTCAACCTTCTTCTCTCCATATAGAGCAACTGTTTTGAATAGTGGACCAAAGCAATACCGAAAGTGGGAATTAAGGTAGACTTGGAGCAATTTTAACATTATCCTTTTCACATATGACTATTGGGTTAGTTTGCTTTTTTCAGGACACCTAAGGCCCATCAGAAGGAACCACAAAATGAAGAGAGAAGAAGGAGTGTTGCGCAGAAAGGAAAAGAAAAACCTGCTGTAATACAACAGCAGTCAAAGGAAGTAATGGGAAGCCGCCACGTCAGCCACAGCAGAGAAGGTGGAGGTGCTACCTCTGCTACAGTACGAAAGCAAAGGAGCTGAGCAATAAAAAGCAGCCACGTCAGCTGCAGCAGAAGGAGTGGAGGTGCCTTCCTGAAACCGATACTCCTACTCACAAAGGGAGCCAAAAGCAAGGGGGACCATCTCCATTTAAGGCCAAGCTGGCAAAAAGCAAAGCTACCATTGGAGAGGATTTAAACAAAGCACAACCCTTGATGAAAGGAACAATGGAGATCAAATGAAGAACCCTATAAAAGGAACAAGCAATCCTCATGAAAGAAAAATCAGCGCCCATCCTAGGACTCGTTATTCTTCTTTGTTTTTTTTTCTTTTTTGTAAAAATGCTCACTAGGAGCTAACTCCCTCTAAGTAGGTGAGGGTTCCATAGAAGTAATCCCTTTTGTCTTAGGATAACTTTGTAAGGAACACATATTTTATAAAGGAATTTTGAGTTGCTCTTTGGTTTAATTTATTGATTTTGTGAAACCCTTTGGGCTAACAACCTCATCCCGGGACCACTCGGTTGATGAAACACTGACAAAGGCGTGTGGAGCATTATCAAGATCCTGGGGTAGTTTAGCCTGAAGAAAGGAGGGAGAAACACCTGGAATGGGGAGCACTGCCATGTGAATCCATGCTCTTTTGAGAAGGCAACATGGTTTCCTTGCATATAACTCCAAGTACTATGGAGTAACGTGGAGAGTAAGGCCTTACCCTCTGCTTACCTATAGCAAAACAAGGGAAGGAGCAAAATCCACTTGTAAACTATGCTACCAAGCAGGGTTAACCAAAGGGATGAAAACATGGAACCCGTAACACCTACTTGACTTTTTCTGAAATTAATCTTAACTCAAATTTCTATCACAACCTTTCCCTCACGATAACTGAACTGTGTTTTAGCAGCTGATGCTCTTACTTTCATTTCGTTGACTGCTCTTGAAGTTACTTGAATTGATGCCTTTTTATTCGATGACCGTGCTAAGTCATTCACTGCTCTCATCTGGTTCAGAATGGTTAACATTGTTTAACTAGCTGCCCAGAGATTGCTCTTTGTGAAGCTTAGCTGAGAATAGTACTTTCTTTTATTGCTCCATTTTACAAATTAAGTTTCCTTTAGCGCTTCTTACTTCACAACTGCTCCCTGAGGACGATAAATCTGGGGCTACAATACCCTATATTGCTTGACACGTACGCTTGCGTATAGTTGAAGAGGGTTGCTCTTAGTCAGAGTAGATTGCTCCTGTTGGCAATCCTGATTATTACTCTGCACTCTTGCTCTCTAAAAAGATATTCCCGAGCAGCTTTCGGTTCGACCAAGCAACGTTATAAGTTGACCATTATATTTCTATAATCATCGGCCGAAATTTACATATATTACTTTTAGGTAATCAACTATCCGAGTATGATAATCATGTACCACATCAGTTAAAATAAAACAGATAATATTTGTCTACATTTTGAGGATTTGGGATGCTTCTCATTCTCATAAAGTACCTAATTAACAATTTATAAAGATTCATGCATTGTTCAATATATCCACTAGATTACACCTAGAATCCATTCATGGATTTTACATATTAGGCTCCATGCCAATAATCTACATCCATTGCATATTTATTCATCAACTATCATGCATATATCATAGGATTTATAAATCCAACACATAAACCATACAATTGCATCAACTAGTATTCAAATAAATAAAGGCAACATGTAAATGCCCAGCCACTTGCAGATTCAATGACTGTCCCCACAAATCAACATAAGACTTTTCAACGTGCATTGTCCTCACTGACACACTTCATGAGAAACTTTCTAGGAGGTCACCTATCCCATAATTGCTTCAAGTCAAACACGCATTACTATGAAGTTCTTAAGTTATGGGCTACTGAAAAGTAGATGCATTTTGTTAGTATAGGTAGTAATATTATTTCCTTTAAGCTATCATAAACTATATAGTCCCATACCTGCACAACCTCTGGATCCCTCACGTGTTGATTCGATTCATTCATGTGCCCCTCTGGCTGGAAGCCTGCCAAAGCCACTCCTTGTCTGTGCCTCATCTCTTTTGCGTCGTTGATCACTCCTTGCCCTCATCAGTTGTAATGCCCCAATTTAATAATCGATTTGTTAACTCATGTATGGTACTTAAACCGTAGAATAATTAAATTCTGAACTGGAAGACTTAACTTATTCCTTTGTGTTTACATTATGTAAATTGTCATTCCTAATTTATTTCCTATTAATACTGAATTGTATAGTCCTATATTTGTACAGAATCCCTACTTGACAACCCAGTGACAATAATTAATGATCATATCACTATCCGAATATGATATCACGTACCATTCCGGATAGAATCATATGGACAACATAAACGCTGTAAATTGGACAACTAGGGACTGAATCCCACTAATAAATTTTGTACCTAATAACAGATAAATCCAATCCACATAAAGACCTATTCATATATGTACCAGACAATGGCTTCATGCCATTATTGATAATATCCCACAACATAATATACATAATCCTAACATATCATGATTTCCAAACATCTAATACAATCATCCTTCCAAAATACATCTATGTCTATATAACAATGCATGATACAATAGCATGCACACAAAATACAAATATCCTAACATATAAAATCTTCATCGATCATGTATGCTCTAACCCTGCGTGGGTCCCTTGCCCTGTGAGGGTTCTCTTGCTACTACTTTACCTGAAATATATATCCCCAAACAGGGTGGGAGACAACATCTTAGTAAACATAAGGTTTATGGAGTAGTCTCCACTGACGAGTTCACTTCCTGTATGAAAGGTCAGATAATATATATAATAACACCTCGCATTTCTAAGTTTAAATATTAATAAATTAAATGAGAATTAAAAGGAAGGATTAGTGAAAATCCTGAGTATAAGGCCAAAATACAAAGAAAAGAGCAAAACGGTAATTAGCCATGCACACAACCCTAGGAAGATAAAATTGAGTCGAAGGTCTCAGATGATAAAAAGAACCCTGAAAATGGATTCAGAACGAAAAATTGAGTGGTTAGGTGTAACACCCTGTTCTAGAACCGGTTTGTTAACATCGTATTATGACATTTAGCGCAGTTACAATCACATGGGTTCAATTAAAATCCGGTTAAATTTTTTATTTTAAAACATGCCGAATTTATAATGCCCAATTGCGTGATCATAACCATATTATATTGCGGAATAAAATAAATTAAGCTTAATACCATATTATAACCAGGGCGCTCAAGCGCGCTATCCTGGGCGCGTAAGCCCCCATTTGGGCGCTCCAGCGCGCAGAGGCAGAGGGCATCTCTTCTTTCCGCAGCTAAGGGCGCTTAAGCGCGAACTAGGGCGCTCAAGCGCGCAATCCTGGGCGCTTCAGCCCCCACTTTGGGCGCTTATGCCCCCACTTTGGGCGCTCCAGCGCGCGGAGGCAGAGAGCATGGGCTCTCACAGGGGCAGCAAGGCGCTTGAGCGTGCTCCTGGGCGCTGGAGCGCGCTGCCAAGGAACTCCAACACCCTCATTTTTCAAGTCTAATTCTAAGGAAGGTGCATTTCCATTTTACAAGCCACACTTGTTCAATCATCTCAACTTAACCCTAGCACTTTTCCAACCTCTCCTCATGGCTTATACTAAAATTTGGGCAGCATAACCTTTGTTTTCTCAACATTTCCCAATTTAGCACTAGGTACCTAATTTAGTTTCCAGCTCAACAATCCAATACATAAAGAGCATGCATATATTGAACTTAAAGTAATCATCAATTACAGATCATGTTCATTACAAATCCTGGAACTTAGCTTACAAAACACTATGATCACTCCTTGGCTCCCATCAACAAAAGAGATAACCAAAGGCATAAGCATAGGCTAAGTCCATTCCAAATAAACAGAATCTACATCTATCAATTGGCTATCAATTAACCATCATATACATGTGAACTACAAAATGACATGTATAATAGCAAAAGACAAGATCCTCATGCATCACTACTAGTCCAAGTATGGCCACTTGCCATTGGTGGCTCCTACAACATCCTTACCTGAAAGGGGGTCCCCACAACACGGGGTGAGATATACGAATATATCCAGTAAACCAGGGGTCCTTGGAGCATCTCTCCACCCCATAGTTCCAAACACAGTGTAATAGCAATAACAATAATAATGCAATAAATACATATCTATGCAAAGTGTAAACAACATCTCCAGGAGAAATCCCTCGAGCTCTCAAGCTGTCCTAAGGATACTCAGATGCAAATAGTCCTACTGGCCAGCTAAACTACTAAGTATGAATTACGCATCGTCATGCAATATACCAACATAGGGAAACACCATCCTATGCCACACCAAATGCATACACATACGTATAACAAAGCATTACACTATTTCATTGCATTTATATACACTATCAACAACCACTACCCTTTCAGGGCTTGGTGGAACAATCAAGGGAATTACACGCAAGGTCCGAAGGCTTACCTCAAGCTTCTGTCAACCTATGTTCACCACCAACAGGTTCAACAACCAATCAACTTTGGTTTCAACAATGACTTACAAGTAACACACCTACACCAAGGTGCCATAGCATCAATCATACTATCCAATGAATATTTACATATATCCATTACTACCACATCAACTCTACATTTTAACTTAGCATGAGCTTACCTATTCCAAGAGCTAATCGAGCTCCATAGCATGCTCCAATGGTTGCTCACTCACGGTTGGTCCAAATGCCTCAATCCTAGACATCACATGGACACAATAATTATTCAACCAACCAATGATCATAATTGCAAGAAAACTCACAACCAAGTATCACATTCTTGCAATATTCAAAGTATATTCATATAACTATCTAAGCTCATTTTCACCGATTAATCATCATTCCTAGCATTTCTCATAACATACACTAAGCTCAATTCTCCCTAGAACATAGCTAATCTACTCACATTATTCAAAAACCCCAAAACACTATTCATACCCAACCCTAACCATGAAATTTTCAAGGAAACAAGGTATAAGGGTTAGAATCTTACCACCAATGGATACACAACGAAGGATTGATGGCTCCTCTAGCTTCAATGGAGGTTAAAGCTCCCAAAACCCCAAACTTTCACAAAGGGGCGAAACTTTGAGGGACAAAATCTCACCACACAAAGCTCCCCTCTATGAACCAAGCTTAGATTAATGATGAGGGCGAGATTCTAAGTGATTTAGGCTTTTGAATCGCTCCAATCGGTTGAGAATAGCTCCCCTAGGTTTTCTCTCTCTCTTTTCCTCTCCTTCTTCTTCTTCTCTTCCTTCTTCTTCTTTCTGGCGACGTGAAAAAGGGAGGGGAAAGGGTTTCTTTTTTGTTTTATACACTTAGCATATGATAAGTGGAATAATGCGGGTATTGGTTCATCTATCTATTCAACTCCATTAATTACCAAACTTTACCCAAAAGCCTGGAATATTTTTCTAGGAATATTTACAATTTTATTATTATATTTTGGGTACTTTTGCCTACACCCATTTATACCCCTTAATTTTCATAGAGTACACTTTTTACCTCCAAAGTGACTCCAATTCATTTAATTAAGTCTTATACTTACTTTTACTCACTAATACATGCTTAATTATTTAATTACATGTAATTTATAAATTAATTAGGTTAGAGCTATTATAGTCACCCCACCTTTTAGCGATTTTGTCCGCAAAATCAAGAACATACCTGTCCTTAAACTCAGGATATTGCCAGAGAAGCTCGTCCTCTCGCTCCCAAGTGGACTCTTCATGCATCCTTCCTTCCCATTGAACTTTCACCATAGGAATGGATTTATTTCTCAACCTCTTCTCATCTCTTTCGAGTATTTTGAGTGGCCCAACAGGATTTTTCAAATTCTCCCAAATCTCCACATCATCTGGTTGAACCACATGAGAAGGATCCGCCACATATCTTCTCAGCTGAGAAACATGGAATACATCGTGCAAATTTGATAATTGAGGAGGTAAGGCAAGCTGGTAGGCAACCGGTCCCACCCTACGAAGAATCTGGTAGGGTCCAATAAATCTCGGACTCAGCTTCCTCACTCCCAGGGCTCGTCCAACACCCGTAACTGGTGATAACTTTAAGAATACATTATCCCCTTCTTCAAACTCCAGAGGCCGATGCTTGAGATCATAATAACTTTTCTGACGATCCTGAGCCTTTTTTAGACGATCCCTAATCATTTTGATCTGCTCAGTAGTCTCCTGAACAAAATCCAATCCAAATCGCTCTGTGTCCCCAACCTCTGACCAATAAGTAGGTGTCCTACACCTGTGACCATACAAGGCCTTGTAGGGAGCCATACCCAGATTAGCATGAAAACTATTATTATAAGAGAACTCAACCAGCGAGAGATATCAATCCCATGCAGTACCCTGCTCCAGGGTGCAAGCCCTCAGCATATCCTCCAACGTCTGAATGGTCCTCTCAGTCTGACCATCCGTCTGTGGGTGATAAGCAGTGCTCAGTCTCAACTGAGTGCCAAGAGCCTCCTGCAATGCTCCCCAAAAGCGAGAAGTGAACTTCGGGTCCCGATCACTAACAATGCTCTCAGGCACCCCATGAAGCCTCACAATCTCCTTCACATAGAGCCTAGCTAATCTCTCAGCAGAGAAGCCTACCCGTACTGGCAAAAAGTGTCCGGATTTTGTCAATCTATCCACAATCACCCATATAGAATCATAACTAGCCTGTGTTCGCGGCAACCCCACTACGAAATTGATGAACCCTTAGTTCATCATGGTTTTTAGCAGGAATTAGGATCAAATTGTGTGATTAAATGATGAAAAAACAAGGTTAATGTCCTAAGATGTCCTCAATTACAAGTTCAAGAGCTTTATTGGAAATTTGTATGATTCTTGTAGGAAAAGCAAGCTTGAAAGGCAACTGGAGAAGGAAGAAGATTCTGGAGCTCAAGAGGAGAAAAATTGCCTAAGTGTTGAGCGCTAAAACGTCCACACTGAGCGTTTTAGCGCCCTGCTACAGGAAGAGGCCAAAACTTGCTGGTGATGAGCGCTAAAACGCCCACGCAGAGCGTTTTAGCACGCTGCTGCACTTAGAAGATGGAAAATTACTGGTCTTGGGCGCTAAAACGGCCTGCAATAAGCGTTTTAGCGCCCTGAAGTGGAAAAAGGATTATGGTCTCCATCGCTAAAACGTCCAAATCAAGAGTTTTAGCGTTGGAGTCGGTTAAAGTCAGTTGAGCATTCACCAAGTTTGGACGCTAAAACGGTCATTCCTTAACGTTTTAGTGTTGGAATCAGTTAAAAGCAGTTGAACATACGTAAAGCATGGACGCTAAAACGGTCACTTATGGACATTTTAGGGCCCACATCGGTTTTCTTTTTTTAATTGTAACACTATATAAGGCAAAGCCTGGACACTTAGAAAAAAAAGCTGGATCTGAGAGATCTGATATTTTCTCTCTCTCTCTCTTAAACTTTAGTCTGACTTCTCTCTAAATTCTCTTAGTGTTTTAGTTGTTGTGTTAGGATTTCTTTGTAGTAGTTTGGAGATTGAAGACTTTCAACATGGAAATGAAGTTTGCTTTTTCTTCTCGTATCTATTCCTTAGTCATGTCTGAGTAGAGTCTTTGTAGTCTGAATGCAATAGAACTCCATGATAATATTATGTTGATCTGATTAATATGATGAAGTATCTTTCATGTGTTGAATTGAGATTTTCTGATTTAATTATTTCTATCAAGGAAGTAATATAGAACAAGGATGTTTATATGACTTCTGTATTTGATAATCTCAACATCAGAATTTTAGTACTCAAGGGATTGATGCTAGAGTTCTGATGTAATCTTAAGACTTTAGTAACTCATGCATGTATTAAGAAAGAGATCACCAAGGGATTGGGGTTTCTGATTAATGTATCTATCAGGGTAGTAAGGGATTACATCTTGATGATAAGTAAAAGGTTGATTAACATCACATGGAAAGGAATTCATCATATGATCAGTTTTTACATGGGTTATTATGGAGGAAAGTTGTTTTCTACCTACTTGTTGTTTTATTAATTCCTAATCCATATTTACTTTGTGTCAAATTACTTACAATCAATTTTCTGGTGACAAATTATTCATGATTTTTACAAACTCTTATCTGATTCAAATTAGTTTTTTTTATGGTTTATTGGTGCTTGAATACAATTCCTCGTGGGAACGATCTTTACTCATCATTTTATTACTTGTACGACTAGTGCACTTGCTAAACGTCCAACAGAAATCCATGGAGATACTCTCCCATTTCCATTCAGGAACATCCAGAGGTTGCAACATACCAGAAGGCTTTTGATGCTCAATCTTGACCTTCTAACAAATGAGACACTTAGAGACAAATTCGGCAATGTCTTTCTTCATACCAGGCCACCAGAAATTGATCTTTAGATCCTGATACATCTTTGTAGCTCCCGGATGAACTGTGAATTGACCCTTATGGGCCTCTGTCATTACTTCCTCCGCCAACTGCCTAGGTACAACAATACGACCCTGATATAATAGTATACCCTCATCATTGCAGGATACACCACTCTGACCTTTCAGTCGTTTAGCACTTTCATTTTGCAGTTGAGCTTCTTTAATTCTGGTCATCATTTCATTTTCAATGCTTGTAATTTCGATGCCACAAATTCTACATGGAAAGATTTTAGATAATTTCATATCTCTGAACCTCTCAATCACATCATAATCTCTAATCATCATGCTTGCTAAGCTCACAGATTTACGGCTCAGTGCAATAGCTACAACATTAGCCTTGCCAGGATGATATTTCAATTCAAAATCATAGTCTTTTAGGAACTCGGTCCACCGTCGTTGTCTCATATTCAGCTCCTTTTGATCAAACAAGTATTTCAAACTCTTGTGATCACTAAATACTGCAAATTTCATCCTATATAAGAAGTTCCTCCACTGTTTCAATCCGAAAACAATTGCAGCAAGTTCCAAGTCGTGGGTCGGATAGTTCTCTTCATGCGGTTTCAATTGCCTTGATGCATAAGCTACCACCCGCCTATCTTGCATCAGCACACATCCCAATCCCTTTTTGGAAGCATCGCTGTATAGCTCAAATTCACCTTCCGAATCAGGAAGTACTAACACCGGAGCTGTTGTCAATTTTTCCTTAAGATTCTGGAAACATTCTTCGCATTCCTGCGTCCAAACAAATGGAGTATCCTTCCGGGTCAAACGGGTCAGTGGCAAAACCATGGCCGAAAATTCTTTAATAAATCTCCGGTAATAACTAGCCAAACCTAGAAAACTCCTTACTTCCGTTACAGTCTTGGGTCTCTCCCAATCAATAACTGCCTCTATTTTGCTAGGATCAACCGCCACTCCATCAGCAGAAATGACGTGACCCAGGAATTGCACTTGAGAAAGCCAAAATTCACATTTTGAAGGCTTTGCATACAACTGTTTCTCTCTAAGAATTTGCAACACAGTTCTCAAGTGATCCTCATGCTCTTCCTTACTCTTGGAATATATCAGGATATCATCAATAAACACAATCACGAATTTATCCAGAAACGGCTTAAAAATGCGATTCATATAATCCATAAAAACCGCCGGAGCATTAGTGAGTCCAAATGGAATTACCTGATACTCATAATGTCCATATCTAGATCGGAAGGCAGTCTTCGGAATATCTTCCTGCCTAATTCGGATTTGATGATAACCCGACCTTAAATCAATTTTTGAAAAGACACAAGCACCCCTCAACTGATCAAGCAAATCATCTATGCGAGAGAGAGGATACTTGTTCTTAATGGTAACCTTATTCAATTGACGATAATCAGTGCACAATCTCATGCTACCGTCTTTTTTCTTAACAAATATAACTGGTGCTCCCCACGGGGACACACTTGACCTAATAAACTGCTTAGCCGAAAGCTCCTCAATATGCTTCTTTAAATCGGCTAATTCCGGTGGTGACATCCGCTATAGAGCCAGAGAGATAGGCCCCACACCAGGCAATAGATCAATCGTGAACTCAATCTCTCTATGAGGTGGAAGTTGCGAAATCACATCCGGAAACACATCCACAAACTCCTTCACCACGGAAACTGTAACAGCCAGTTACGTACCGGTATTGTTAACATTAATTATGATATTAAGCGCAGTTACAATCACAGCAATTCATTTATAAAAATGCGAATAAACTTTTTCCGGTTATTACGCGAGCATTTAAAACAATAAAACGCGTAATAATTAAAAGCTGTGACTATAACTGTTAACACTTGCGGAATATTTATTTTAACTATTTTTACGTTACACTTTACTTATTATAAGTTACTAAGGGGTTCCCATAAACCCACTTAGCCAATTTCCAAACTTTACGTTTTCACCTATTCGAACATGGTTCACTCCTAAATTTTCTGCGAACACACCGCTCGCAACCAAACCTTCTTCTCAAATTATATCTTTGTCTTACTTAATTACCTTTTCAACAAGCTATCACACGCTCAATTCGGAGCTCATTTGCTCCGGTTATCGCCGTTTGAAGTTGGATAAGCAAAATAGCCAACCAACCCCAAAACAGCTCTAAACCTCTCTCACTAAACGAATTACTGAACTCAATCCGCTCATTCAACTACTATCAAATTTTTACACCATAAACTAGACACCTCAATCTTCGATTTGATATATTATACGCTTAATTCGACTGAGAAACGAAGCGGGAATTAATTTCCCAAAACTGGACCAGAACTGCCACAGATGCAGTGGGCACATGAGCAGTCTGCGTTCCTCCAATTTTTCCAGGTCGAAGACCAACCCAGATTTTTCCCAAATTTTGACACAAGCAGAGGACATCTCAACCTTCAAAATGGCGTATGGTACGTCCCTATTGGACCTCTATGGAGGGAGATATGCTCTCTCGAAGTTCGCTCAGAATCTGCCAATTCTATAGAAAATTCGCCAAAGTTTCCTTTGTTTTTCTAATAATCCCAAATTTGTACAAAATCATTTAAGCCTCAAAGGTACCTAATAATCACATGATAATACAATAATAATCCAATGGGTGGCACACACAAGGACCAACAACGCCTTGGGGCACTTACAACCCAATCCAGTGTATAGTTATTAAACATATAGCTCATATTAATCACTCTTAAGTAGTTGCAATCACTAACACCTTTTTCATGCATATTTTCATCATACATATCATCATAACCTAAAATAGGCCTAAGGCCCTTCCATCATAAATAGACATGCATCAAATACGATTACAATATTGCTTTACAACTTACAACTCCAAATGAAACTTAATTACAATCTTCCAATATTACAACATAATACAAATGGTAAACAAACTACATGGCATGACCACTAGACTTAGGCAAAATGACATGAACAAGACGCTAATGAAGCTCCTACTAAAATACAAATGAGATGTTCATGCCCTAAGTCTAGCCTAGGCCACATGGCCAACAAAATGCAAAAAGGCTAAAAGTCCACTGAATCACTCTGCGGGCCTCTTGCCCGCTGCTCCCCCTCCACTGCTACCGCCTGAAATAAATGCCCCGAGACGGGGAGAGATATACGAATATATCTCAGTAACCCAGAGGTTCTGGAGAAAACTCCGCCCAATGGTTCACTTCGATGCATATGAATAGAATACAACAACCAATTTTTAAAATGGGATATAGCAAGGGTTTTAGAGAAAGGGGGATATAGAGATACAAACTATGACGATACGGGATGGTAACCCCAGTTCCACGTACGCCCTGGGCATATATAAGCCTATGGGTATCATCCAAGGTGCGTTCAAAAAACCACAACCATGATGCCCCAACCATCCAAAACGCCAAAGACATTCCTAGTGTGCTCCTACCCGGATCAAACACCATGACCCACGGTCAACTGGAACTCCCTCTCGGAGACCTATCCAGCGGAAGTCCGAAACTGCCCGAAGGCTAAGAAAACTGTCTACTGGCCAGAGACTCAGTACCTAAGTACCCATTGTAATAATGCATGCATGTCATGTCTTCTACACTACTCATATACACTTCCTACCGTTGCCATCAACTGGCAAGGTGGAACAGAAAAGGGGAACAAACCCAGTACCAAGAGGTTAACTTAAATGTGGATTTCACAAGCTCCGCAACAACTTATCCCTCAACTTGGTACACAGGAGAATGCCTACACAGAGGACATTCTCAATCACTTATAGTTCAACCAATACATGCTAATTCGCAACTATGCATGCATTGAACCAATTACTTACCTCAATCCTCTTGGTCCCGGACCAAGGGCAGCTCACTGATTCAAGATTCAGGATTCAGGTTGACGTACGACAACCTATACAATGACGTACAATCATCAGTACGCGTCAAATAACTTCAAAACGTCAAAAATCACAAAATCTCCCCATCCTCCCTTGATGGTTCGGCCAAATAAGTGTTACTTTGAGATTTATTTTTCTAAATTTTCTTTCCCATTTTATTACGCCTCATTAAGTTGTCAAGAGGCCAATTCAAGTGTCGTTTCGTCATTTTCGCGTCGAATTACATCAGAACGCGAAAACCACAAAATTCCTCCCCACCCCCTTGGTGGTTCGGCCAAATATGTGTTAATTGGAGATTTATTTTTCTAAATTTTCTTTCTCATTTTAGTATCCATCCTTGGGTTGCCATAAGGCCATTTCAAGTGTCGTTTCGCCATTTTACGTCTTTTAAGCATCGTTTCGCTAAATAGTTCGCTCTAGGTTCATTTATGTCCCTAAACACAAGTTATTATTTTCCATTGATTCTAACACTTTCCAACCACCACACAACCCATCTAATCACCATATAATTACACAAAACATCACCCAAATAATTTTTCAACATCAATTCCCCTCTTTTTCACTCAATGGCTGAATTGCAACCTATGGCACTCCGAGGGATTTTCAATCAATTTTAACCATTTCCCACCTCCTATCATCCTATTATATCATCATACAATCATACAACAACTCATTAATTAATTCCCAACAAAATTCCAAAACTCAAAGTCATGACATTCCTCAAAATTTCTAAGTTAAATTTTCATAATTTTCATCAATAATTTTCATGGCGTTTCTAGCTCTCACACATCATTCTAAAACATTATCATCTCATACACATTTTCCAATTGAGCTCTCTAACAACACAAATCATCAAATTCCCCCTTAGGGTTCATGAATTCAATCCAAGGATTAAACCATTAAAATGGTGAAGAAACTTACTCAAAAGCTTGGCACAAGACTCCTCCAAGCTATCCTAAACCATTGGAGCTCCAAACAACTCCATGAACATCATTTTTCTCCAAATTTTCGTGGCTGTAAATGGCCAATATCTCACCAAAGAGAGAGTTTCAAGGCTTAAGAGTGGTACCAATGTGTTTAGAAGGTGATTTCCATCAAGATTCAAGACAAAAATCGTTGGATTCGGTGGAGAAACGGCTAAGTTATGGATCAAAGAAAATTTTCATGAAGAATGGGGGGAAGGAGGGCTTCTGTCGGTTTTGAAGAGAGAGAATGAAGTGAGGAGATGATGAATAGTAAGAAGATGATGTGGACTTAAGTGGTTTTAAGTGGGGTGGGTCCCACGCCACCTCACGCGATCAAAAACTCGTCCGAACTTTCATTAAACGTCCGTAAATTCAAAACCTATTTAGAAATTCTAATTTTTAACATTAACTAATCTCCTTTAATTATACTTGTTCAGATGAATTCAGAGTCCTCCATTCGTTTGGAGAAGACACTGTTTTAATCTATTGCGCGCGCCGTTGGCAAGCTTCCCCAAAATGACTTACTTTCATCAGATTTTATCAACAATCATATTTCCTAACTTAATAGACCATTTATAACTCATATTTGAAGCCTAGAGCTCAAAATTCGACTGGCATGTTTTACGGTGCAATCGTAGCGCGGTATTTTTACCCGCGAAAAATACTATTCACTGATTTTTCTGAAACTTGCCTATCCACTCAATTTTTCGTTCTGGATCCATTTCCAGGGTTATTTTTATCATCTGAGACCTTCTACTCAATTTTTATCTTCCTAGGATTGAGTGTTGGCTAATTACCGTTTTGCCCTTTCTTTGTATTTTGGCCTAATCTTTAGGATTTTCACTGAATCTCCACTTAATTACACACTTAATAGTTTAAACACTTAATTTAAAATTGTGAGGTGTTATACTCACCCCAACTTTTAGAATTTTTTCCGCAAAATTAACATCCTAATGATCCCTTAAAACGGGTGTAATATGAGAATCTCATCTTTCACTCTCTACTAGCCTCCTTAGGCATACATCTTTACAATTTTTACTTTCGTCACGGGAACAACCTCGTTTTTGTGGTGTCCCTCGTTACCCAATCCTTCACCAACTTGATAATCTCGAGGATCTGACCCCTTAATTCATTATATTTCCACTGTTTCCTTAAACCACTGTTGCATTTCCGTTAATTGCAGTTCATAGTATACTCCTTTTACAACTTGTCACTTATGGTATTACGACCTTTTATTCACAATACTTTAAGTTTTCCATTGTTTACTATTGCACTTTCACGAATTTGTAGTTAATTTATCATCACATTTTTGTCTGTTTCACTTTATCTCATTCTCCTCTTTATCTATTCTTCTGACCCATGGTCATTCTCAAAAGCACCTAATCGTTTTCATACTAGGCTCTAACCGTTCTCATGCACATTCACTAGTTATTCCTGGAGTATTTCCAACTCACATGTTCTTTAGTACTTAACTCTTTTCGCTGTCCTCACTGTTTCAACCACCCCCAAATATACTAGTCATTTCCATTACTGTTACTACTCTTATCATCTCGTTGTTCTCTTGGCTTTCACCCAAGCACATACTTTCTAGTTTCGAAGGCACTTTGCCGTGTCCTACAATTCTGACTCACATTAAATTCTATACTAATATACTTTATTTTTCCTTGTCACGTGTCTTCACCTCTTTTTAGGTACTCACAACTATATCTTTCTCTTTGTGATACGAAACTAACAATCCTCACAATAGTTTATGTTTCCGATTAACCATTTAAGGTCCTTTAGCCACAAACACACTCCTGAATTTTTCCATCTACAACTCATATTCATAATTTACACTCATTGTTACTCTCTTTATTAACTTAACCATCTTAACTTTATCAACTCAGTCAGTTCAACTCCATACTTAGACCTCTCACAGTCTAAACACAACACTCATCAATGACCTCCACATCAAGGCCTCATGCTTAATATTTTCTTCCCACTAACTATTTTCAACTTTTATTCCACTCCGACGTTGCAACTTAACCATATGTTCCACTTATTTATACCACTTCTTCGTAATCATCGTCATTTAATCCTGGATGTCAAACTCAATATAATATCACCTTACAGTTTTACCAACTTTCACCAAACACCTTGGGACGAATCATTTTCCAACCCATTTCACTAGTAACTGATGGACCACTAAAAATGCCATATCTCTCACACGCAAGTCACATAAACTAAATTCATCCTTGCCACTACTTTTACCATTCACCAATGGTTGGTATACCAATCTCTCGGAATATTCAAAGCTATCTCAAGTACTCAATCATACACCAATAGTACCTAACCAAAACAACATCAACATTGTGCATTTTCCACACACTTTCCACCATAAGTGGCATATGCGATTATACATATAACGCTCCTCAATCCACTATATCAGTACAACCAAGCTATCAACTTTTAGGCAACCGATCGCAATTCCAATTTCCACTATTATTACACATCCGTGCTTGATTCCATCACAGTTTACCTTTTATAAGGGCTTATAATTCACCGTTTTAACCTGAATTCTTGATCATCACCAGCCTTCTTAGAAGGACACTTACTCCACCTGTCAACATTAAATCACGCTATTTTCTCTTTTATCATAAGGCGCGAATTCCAACAAATTTACTACCTCACTTGGAGCCGAAATTTTTTATCAGACTTACTTTACACCCACAATAGTGCTTCACTATCACACTTCAAAATTTTTACACATTATGCCTCACCTCTTATATCCAATTCTGACATACTATTGTCCATTTACAAATATCTGACCTCATATTTGGCATTAATCATATGGCAAAACTCTCCCAATGCAGTGGGTAAAAACATTCTTAGGTTTTAACCGCTCGAGCTCTTGCTGTCCTCAAGGCCCCAGATGTAATGACCCACCGTGATCCATGCAGTAATGATAAACTACCACCAGCTGACCCTGTTCTATTAGCATTTTCAACGTTTCTTATTGGTGCATTTATATAATTCAACTCAACTATACCAACAGTCACATCAATGCGGAACACTTCCTCGTCACCCATTACTCATATAAGATAACAATTGTCTCCGGGAACGTAATCCACACGGAGATAACCATACCCTCCGGGCACATAAGCCACACAGAGATATCCATAACCTCATGTCGTACCACATGCCCCCAGTGCATAGAGAAATTTATATTCACAATATATCTGTATATCACAACCAACGTGTACCCAGTACACACCCGATCACACTTGGACCCTGTCCATTTAGTGTCTGTATCATACCCGTATATAACGGCAAAATGTTTTGTATATCCACATGGGGTTGTCCCCCATAATCATAGTAGTAGTAGTATTATACTCATATCTCCTATACATATAGTCCCTTAATTCTTCCTTGATTATTCTTCTAAAAGATTGTTTACTTTTTTTTACTTTGACTATCCACTTGGCATGATCCATAACATAATCTATATTCCATGAATCCTACACCTTCTCAAAGTTCTGTACACATCTCACATATACTTCCCATCACACAGGGATCTTCTAAACATATTCGTCCTATCACAGAGGACTAATTTCACCTCAATCCGTGCACTGGAAAATTATATCAATCCTTGCACTAACACTTATACCTCAACTCATTAACTAATCTTATCATTTTTGCTTTGACATTACACATTAGCTCTTTTGCTAAACACATAATTCCACACTCTATGCACCTTTGGCAATTCAGTTCTCTTACTAACCACTTAATTTCACACTTTATTGCAACCTAGTTCATACAGTAATCACATGATTTCACCTTAGGTTATACATTAGCTCATTCTCCGATCATACTCTCTCACTTTGTGATAGTACAACAATCACTCATAAAATCCTGTCTCTGTTCTAATCCATTGTCTGCTACAGCTCACATAAACCTATACTCAATATTATAAAGCAACCCATCAATTTTCCTAATCACTTCCACCCTTGGTGGTTGTAGAATATTCCTTACATTGAAAATACCTCCACACAGTCTATCAATCCATATTACATACCAACGATTTCACAAGCACACTACTAATAGTAGTACCTACATATAGACCACAAGATTATAATTCTTTACAATTTTCCTTACTGTCTTACACTTAACTATACAATTCAACCATACTATTCATTTATCACTGATAAGTCTTTCAATTTGAATCAACGTTCATTAACCACATTAGTGCCTTCATAGTACATTTACCTTATGCCATCCATGGTGATTTTCTCAATTTCTTCCTTCTACTCATACTTCATAATTATTTCATCTCATCTATGTTTACTCAGTACTAACTCCTTATGGATTTCAATGCCATATTTCAATATCTCTCAATTTAACACTTCACTAACATGACAAATTTTTAAATTTCCAATCCCTTAGGATCTGATATCAAACATTCCATTTGTTTCTCTATATTAACCATCCAGTTCATTCGAGTGTACACCATCTATCGGGGACTTATAACTCCTAATCAAACATAACATATTTAACTCATACTCACGCATATCTGTTCTCATTTCTTAATAATTCCCCAGGTTCTAAATCTCTCATCTTGATGAAGTTTATTCACCAAGTCCACTTGTACATACTATACTACACATTTATTTGGAAGTTTCACCAATGCCATCTTTATCCTATAGACTCATCTCAATTATATATATTTATTATTCATAGTATTACAAGGTTCAACCCATGCAATACCGTACATATCATAGGTTTGGTTACAACTTTTACCTATAATACAATCTTTTTAACTTTCATCAAAAGTCAGACAAAATATTTAAGTCTGTTTTCCCTTAAGTCCTCTAATATTCATATTTTACTTACTGCCATCTCTTGTCCATGAAGCAGTCAACACTGCATCCTCAACATCAGGCTAAGGACTTACATTCGGTGCTCCAAGGTTTCCACGCAGGGTTCTTACGATGACTACGCATGTAACACAAAGGAATGGGTTGATCAGACCCACACTAAGGAATCACATATGCAGTAATCGATAAAAATCTACATACAACTATGCAACACGAGATACAATACTACTTTATCAGAGTTCCCTTACAAAACTGCTCTGATACCATAAAATGTAACAGCCCGTTACGTACCGGTATTGTTAACATTAATTATGATATTAAGCGCAGTTACAATCACAGCAATTTATTTATAAAAATACGAATAAATTTTTTCCGATTATTACACGAGCATTTAAAACAATAAAATGCGTAACAATTAAAGCTGTGACAATAACTGCTAACTCTTGCAGAATATCTATTTTATCTATTTTTACATCATAATATACTTATTATAAGTTACTAAGGGTTCCCATAAACCCACTTAGCCAATTTCCAAACTTTACGTTTTCACCTATTCGAACATGGTTCACTCCTAAATTTTCTGCGAACACACCGCTCGCAACCAAACCTTCTTCTCAAATTATATATTTGTCTTACTTAATTCCCTTTTCGAAAAGCTATCATACGCTTAATTCGGACCTCATTTGCTTCGGTTATCGTCGTTTGAAGTTGGATAAGCAAAATAGCCAACCAACCCCAAAACAGCTCTAAACCTCTCTCACTCCACGAATTACTGCACTCAATCCACTAATTAAATTGCTCTCCCATTTTTACACTATAAAGTAGACACATCAATCTTAGATTTGATATATCATACGCTTAATTTGACTGAGAAACGAAGCGGGAATTAATTTCCCAAAACTGGACCAGAACTGCCACAGATGCAGTGGGCACATGAGCAGTCTGCGTTCCTCCAATTTTTCCAGGTCGAAGACCAACCCAAATTCATCCCAAATTTTGGCACAAGGTAGAGGACATCTCAACCTTCAAAATGGCGTATGGCACGTCCCTATTGGACTTCTATGGAGGGAGATATGCTCTCCCGAAGTTCGCCTAAAATCTGCCAATTCTACAAAAAATTCGTCAGAGTTTCTTTTGTTTTTCCAATAATCCCAAATTTGTACAAGATCATTTAAGCCTCAAAGGTACCTAATAATCACATGATAATACAGTAATAATCCAATGGGTGGCACACACAAGGACCAACAACGCCTTGGGGCACTTACAACCCAATCCAGTTTATAGTTATTAGACATATAGCTCATATTAATCATTCTTAAGTAGTTGCAATCACTAACACTTTTTTCATGCATATTTTCATCATACATATAATCATAACCTAAAATAGGCCTAAGGCCCTTCCATCATAAATAGACATGCATCAAAATACGATTACAATATTGCTTTACAACTTACAACTCCAAATGAAACTTAATTACAATCTTCCAATATTGCAACATAAATACAAATGGTAAATAAACTACATGGCATGACCACTAGACTTAGGCAAAATGACATGAACAAGATGCTAATGAAGCTCCTACTAAAATACAAATGAGATGTTCATGCCCTAAGTCTAGTCTAGGACACATGGCCAACAAAATGCCAAAGGCTAAAACTCCACTGAATCACTCTGCGGGCCTCTTGCCCGCTGCTCCCGCTCCACTGCTACCTCCTGAAATAAATGCCCCGAGACAAGGTGAGATATACGAATATATCTCAGTAACCTAGAGGTTCTGGAGAAAACTCCGCCCAATGGTTCACTTCGATGCATATGAATAGAATACAACAACCAATTTCTAAAACGGGATATAGCAAGGGTTTTAGAGAAATGGGGAATAAAGAGATACAAACTACGACGATACGGGATGGTAGCTACCAATACCACGTACGCCCTGGGCATATATAAGCCTATGGGTGTCATCCAAGGTGCGTTCAAAAAACCACAACCATGATGCCCCAACCATCCAAAACGCCAGAGACATTCCTAGTGTGCTCCTACCCGGATCACACACCATGACCCACGGTCAAATGGAACTCCCTCTCGGAGACCTATCCAGTGGAAGTCCGAAATTGCCCGAAGGCTAAGAAAACTGTCTACTGGCCAGAGACTCGGTACATAAGTACCCATTTTAATAATGCATGCATGCTCATGTGTTCTACACTACTTATACACAATTCCAACCGTTGCCATCAACTAGCAAGGTGGAACAGAAAAGGGGAACAAGCCCCAGTACCAAGAGGTTACCTTAAATATTTTTCTCACAAGCTCCGCAGCAGCTTATCCCTCAACTTGGTACACAGCAGAATGCCTACACAGAGGACATTCCCAATCACTCATAGTTCAACCAATACATGCTAATTTACAATTATACATGCTAATTTACAATTATACATGCATTGAACCAAGTACTTACATCAATCCACTTGGTCCAGGACCAAAGGAAACTCCCTGATTCAAAGTTCGGGATTCAAGTCGACGTACGGCAACCTATACAATCACGTACAGCCATCAGTACGCGTCAAATAACGTCAAAACGCAAAATTCACAAAATCCTCACCTTCCTCCTTGAAGGTTCGGCCAAATGAGTGTTAAATTGAGATTTATTTTTCTAAATTTTTTTTCTCATTTTATTATGCTTCATTAGGTTGCCAAGAGGCCAATTCAATTGCCGTTTCTTAGTTTTACGTCTTTTAAGCATCGTTTCGCTAAATAGTTCACTCTATGTCAATTCAACACTCAACACTCCCAATTATTTTTCTATAGGTTTTCCAACCTTCCAACCTCCACACAAACCATCTAAGTATCATATAATTACACAACACATCATCCAATTAATTTTTCAACATTAATTCCCCTCTTTTTCAATTAATGGCCGAATTGCAACCTATGGTACTCCAAGGGGTTTTCAATCAATTTTAACCGTTTCCCACCTCATACAATCCTGTTATATCATCATATAATCATACAACAACTCATTAACTAATTCCCAACAAAATTCCAAACTTCAAAGTCATGATCACCAAAATTCTTCTAAGTTAAAATTCAACATTTTTCACCTAAAATTTTCATTGCAATTCTAGCTTTAATACATCATTCTAAGGCATTATCATCTAATACACATTTTCTAATTGAGCTCTCTAACACAACATATCATCAATCACAGCTAGGTCACAAAATCAATTCATCACAATCAACCATTTAAAATGCAAGAACATTCACCGAAATGGAAGGTACAAGGCTCCTCCTAACTATACTCCACCATTGGAGCACTTGGAAGCTCCAAGAACACAAAAATTCCTCCCAAAACCGTGCCTGTAAATGGCTAAGATCTCCTCACACACACGATTTCAAGGCTCAAGAGTGGTACCAATGTGTTTAGGAGGTGTTTTCCAACAAGTTTCAAGACAAAAATCGTTGGATTTGGTTGAGATTTGAGTGAGTTATGATCCAAACAAAATTTTGCACAATGACTGGGGGGGCTGTGTTACGCGGGTGAGGGAGTAGGGAAGGAGAGAGAGAGTGTGAAGAAAAGGTGAGTTTGACTCACTTAAGTCAGAGGCTGGTCCCACACGCGTTTTAACTTTAATCAATCATCTAATTTCAACCACAAATTCGTGACCTACATATTTTTCTTGTTCATGTCATATTTTTGTTTTCTAAAAATACTGATAAAATTTTCACGCTTATCAGTACAATTATACCGCAATATTTTTACACTAGAAAATCACTATTCATCAATTTTTTTCCCAAAATGACTTAATTCCATCAAATTTTATCAAAATCATATTTCCTAACTCAACAAACCATTTATAACTCATATTTGAAACCTAGAGCTCAAAATTCAACTGGCATGTTTTACGGTGCAATCGTACCGCGGTATTTTTACCCGTGAAAAACACTATTCACTGATTTTTCTGAAACTTGCCTATCCACTCAATTTTTCGTTCTTAATCCATTTCCAGGGTTGTTTTTAACATCTGAGACCTTCTACTCAATTTTTATCTTCCTAGGGTTGCGTGTTGGTTAATTACCGTTTTGCCCTTTCTTTGTATTTTGGCCTAATCTTCAGGATTTTCACTGATCCCTCACTTAATTACTTACTTAATATTTTAATTACTTGATTTAAAATGTGAGGTGCTATAATCATCATTCTTCTACTATAAAATCATATTGTAAGGTTGCCTAGCACCCAAGAATCTTGGTGGTTGAAAGGTTTCTAAGCACCCTTGAAGTTTAGTGGTTATAAGGTTGTTAAGCACTCGTAAAGCTTAGTGGATTGTAAGGTTTCCAAGCACCTGAAAGCTTGGAGGTTGTAGAGGTTGGAGGTTGTAGAGGTTTTTCAAGAACCTATAAAGTTGGCCTATAGTAAAAAATTGTGCGATCGACTTCAGTCTGGACGTAGGTCACAAGTGGTGGTGACTGAACCAAGATATATTATGTTTGCAATTCTCTAAACTCTAAGCTCTTTATTTCCAGCATCTTAATTATTTTTTTGATATTTTGTATGTGCTAGTATAGGTTCTATAATTGTTATATATTGTATGTTGTGGGTTGTTTGAATGTATTGATTAGCCTTTCATGTATCAAAGTTTGCTTGAAATGATTATTTTGAAACTAGAAGGGGGCTTTTGCGAAAAGTTTATAATACTCAATTCACCCCCCTCTTAGTATGGAAGCCACATTCTTAACAAACTTGACAGTACAAAGACGTTTGGTTGTATTTTTTAATACTTTTTTCAACTTCAAATTTAACTGTTTCTGATACTCTATTTCGGTTTCATGTTCAAATAGTGATTCTTCCTTTATTTATTATTCTTATTGCTTTTATGTGCTTGTTGTGGGAAATATAGTTGGATATTCAATTAATTGGTTGAAAAACTCATTTTGTTTTAAAAGTGATTGTGTATGATCGGTTCATAGTGTGTTACTTCTTTATTGCTTTCATGTGCTTGTTGTGGGAGATATAGTTGGATCTTCAACTAATTGGTTGAAAAAATCATTTTTTTTTAAAAGTGATTGTGTGTGACCAGTTCACAGTGTGTTACTTCTATTACGATTTGTTAAATTATATTTTTGAATCGTTGTTGTTGACAACTTGCTATTTTCTACAACAAAATCAAAAAGGTCAGAGTACAATAAATTTTCTTCGAGTTTTGAAGTATTCTATGGGAGGTGTTCTCGAGGTATTTTTTTATTTTTTCCTTCCATTTTTCTTTAGGATATACTATTAGTATGTTGGTATCCTAGAGACAATCTGTTTTATCATATGAACAACTTGCTTGTACAATTTGGTATTTCATGATTTATATATTTGAGCGTACTTTATCTTTATCATATTTAAGTCTCGTCTATATTTTACAGTTAATATGCGTTTAAAGATAAAGGCCCTGGGAATAGAACATGTGTTCACTCGTGGATCTGTGATAGGGACCATGATTATGAGGACTTGAGGACACTACATGTCGAGAGACACTACAAGGTAAGGAACTCATGGAACAGATGGCACTGAACTGACCAGCCGAGAGACTCCACAATGATTCACTGTAGAGAGTATCATTGGATTTGTAAAGTCTCTCATCATTTGGTAGTGCGGATCGTCCTAGACTTGAGGATCTCATCGAACACTATATCCTAAGTTATACTTTGACTATACAACTCTATCCGCCTGAAAAATGGGGAGAACAATGTACTCTTGGGTATAACTCGAATACATTAGTATAGATGGGCATGCCGAAAGGATTCACAATCCCCTACAAGGGATTAGTCGTTCACAATAATCGATAGGGCTTGGATGACTTCTAGATGACTCGGGAATCTATACATAATAAGAGATCATAAGGAATCATGATCCGTCTTAGAGACAACAGAAGAAGATTCCTAGTTATGTGAAAAGCTATATTTAGTCAATCAAGAGATATTATGATACTTTATCCTTGCTCTCGACTAAATGTGAATGACGATGTGAAGGATGATGCCAACATGGTATCCAAATTAGGAAGGTAGATCACTTGATCAACTCGATTAGTTATGGGGCCGTAGAGCATTGCTAGTGTCTTATGTGGTCATTAGATAAATTGGGTCCACTAAATGAGTTTAATTGGTCCAAGTTTATTTATGTCAGTGACTAATTGGTCCTAATGGGTCACACACTAAGGTTATTCTTGATTGCTTATATTTAGCAAGTTTGGACCAATAATTGTTATTGGGCTTTTTCAAGACTATCGGTGTAATTGGGTTAGAGTTGGACTCTAAGCCCAATATCATAATGCGCCCCATTTGGACTATTAGTGAAAGATTAATTTTTCTATTGATAGGTCCAAATGTGTTAGTGGGTCCAATAGGGTATTGGGCCATGATTCCTAGCAAGTCAAATAATTGACTTGGCCAAAATAAGTTTTGGCTCAATTCAAAATTTTAATTTTAAAATTTTGAATTTTGAATTTGAATTCAAATCTAAATTACGAGCTAGGATAAAATCGAATTTAAAATTTGATTTAAATTTAAGTTTGAAATTTAAATTCAAGAGGTTAGGTTGTTAAGGATAATTTTAAATTATCCAAATCAATATCTAATGAGATTAGATAGATATTTATTATTACTATTTTATTTGAAGTATGAATTTAAATAAAATTGTATTTTGCAACAATCAAGGGATTTGATGAAGATTCTAGGAGATTATAAATGGATATGATCCAGTCAAGTCTATTCTTAATTGGAAGTCAAATCATGAAGTGTCATGATTAAAATAATATCCTGAAAAGATACACCATATCTTCGTGGATATGGACCTAAGTAATGCTATTCAATTAGGATTGAAAAACCCTAATTATATAACATCAAAGTAGCGCCCATCTCCTTCTAAGATAGAATAGTAGCGCCTCTCTTGACTAGAAACCCTAGTCTTGGCTTCCCCTCTCTCTTCATCTCTTCCTCCATTGTTGCTCCTCTCACCTAACCTCAAGACAACATTACAGTCTTGAGAAAATAAACTAAACACTTGAAAGCCTCCACCTTGCCACATCCTAGCAAGCTTCCAAGGAAAGGAGGACTCAAGGATAAAGAAGCAACCAAGAGGTAGCCATGTGGATTACTGTTAGAAGGAGTCATCTTCTTTGATGCCTTCAAGTGAATAAGGTATGAAATTTAAATCCTACATGTTTTTAACGAGCAAATCCTAATACATAAGACGCATAGATTGTCTATGCTTCCACATCAAAGATAAATTTCTTTTTCACCCTCATGTAGGTGCACCAAGGTTTGACCAAGGTGCAACCTTTGTCGAACTTTCATATACTTGATTTTGCAGCCTCTGTGGATTTTGGCTCATTGTCCCCTGTAAGAACCCGCACCGTTAATTAAAGTATTTAATTAATTATGTGAAAATAGGAAATAATTTCATAATTGACCCTAATAATTATTAAGAGGCTTTAATAATTATGGTAAGTGATTAAGAATGCTGAAAGTCGCTTTTCGGAAGAAAAGTGCAGATACCGGTTCTGCTAGTCGGTATAAATACGTACCAAAAAAGTATCCCGAAAAATTAATGTAAGTGCATGATAATTACTAGAATAATATGTAGGACTTGTAAAAAGAGTTTCAAGTCCAAATAATGAGAACTGATGCCAGTAACTGATACTGGCTATGAAAAGCGCGTACCGGAAAGTTGTTCCGAAAAATATAATAAAAATATGACAATTCTTGTAAAATTGAGTAGGTTAAGAATCCAAAGTTTGGGATTAAAATTCTAAGCGTAGCAATTAAAGTTAATACTGTGTGCTTAAGTGAGTTTTGACAATAAATACTCTCATTATGGGCACAAAACCCTAAGATCAGAGTTCTCTACGTGACTCACTTGGTGGCTGAGTGTTGGCTATTGTTCCATTGCCCTCCCTTCATCATTTCTTGAGCTTGTGGCCATTTCCTTCACAAATTCTTCTCCTAAACACTTGGTGTGAGTGAGGATCATCATTGGGAGTGTGCTGGTGGTCTTGTTTCTGAGTTTTGAAGTCAGTGTGAGGGAGGTTTGGTTGCTGACTTGTTGGTTTTGGGTTGAGAGAAGCCTTGTCTTGGCTTTTGGAGGTCCAAGTGGTGACCTTTGGTGTTAAAGAACCAACCTCTGTGTTGCTATTTTCGTGCACCTTGAGGGACAGTACCTTAGCACCTGATTTGGGAGCTCTTAGAGCATCCTTTTGCTGAGTTTAAGCTTGGGTAAGCTTCATCACCCTTGAACTTGAGTTTTATGCTTAAAAATGGAAGCTTGATGCATGTTAAGGCTAAAAGATGATAACTTAATGTTGGGTAATGTCAAACACACCTAGAAATGCATGTTTAAGTGTTTAAAATCGATAAAATCCCAACCTTTGAAGGTTATCTTCACGAAATGCATTTTCTGCATTCTGTCGTGAAATATCTGGATATCTGCCCGTGGAATATCCGGATATTGGATATCCGGATATGGTATCCGGATATGTGATATCCGGATATGGGATTCCGGATATCCGGATATTGATATCCGGATATGCACAGTGGGATATCCGGATATTGCATATCCAGATATGTACCCGAGGAATATCCGGATATTCTGGGATTTCGTAGAACAGTAGCTGTGTTGTGTGTACAGTAGGCTATTGAGGGTTTGTGGACGCTAGATTGATAAAGTTGAACCTGTAATTAATGGACTAAGTCAGAACCATGTGATTAAGGGCTTGTGGCTTTGTTGGAAGCCTTAAGACGTAAATCGTTAAGGAGAACGTAGTCTTTATGTTAATGCTTTTGAGTTATGTATGTTGATACACTTGCTGGTCCTAAATCAGATTGTGATCTGCTGTGTGTTGGACTTGATCTGTGAGGACTCTTGGCATTGGATAGTGAGCTTGCAAGGTAAGCTTTCGTGTCCTCGGTTTAGCCATGTTGTGGTTCCATCATGTCCCATGGGGGTATGGTATATGCATGTTGTGTTACATGCTTTTGATGTTTTGGAAATGCTGTTGAGCTATTGTATGTTAGTGCCCTGTTGATATGCATGGAGGTGTTCCACCTATACGGTAAGCCTGAGTATGTAGAACATACAATAGGGTGAGGTTGTGGGTGAGGTGCAAGCGGTGTTCCTTGTACTACATGTAGGTATAGACGTATTCCTACATTTCTCTGGCCAGTAGATAGTGATAAACACACATGCCATAGATATCTATTGCACTACATAGTTTTGGAACTTATAATGATGTAAATGCTTTTAGAACTTATATTGCACATGTAAGTGAGCTTGGGATGGAAGATCCTTAAGGACCCCTTGTCGTACTGAGATTTCTTGTTTAGAGATCTCACCCCACGTTTGGGGAATGCTTATTTCAGGATCAGGTAATGTTGAGACCTCAAGCGGCAGAAGGCCGGGGCTGAGTTAGATTTGCTGTTATTTATGCTGACATGTTGGATGCTGGATTTGCATGCTGCTTATATGCTTATAGCTTCAGTTCATGTTTATGGAGTTTTATGTTAAGACTTGTTGTTTGCGCTGTTTATTTGGTGAGCATGGGGATTGTCCATGTCACATAGTATTGTTTCGTCTTGAGTCTTTTGGGAGTTGTAATAATGTATCAGGATATTGTCCGGATTACGAGATGTAATGACGTGATTTAGATACACACTTTATTTATATATTGAGGTATTTCAGTAGATGTCTTATTGTAATTTACATACAGACGATATTTTATGAAATTGATTAAGTAATCAAGATGGTAATTGATAATGATGTCATAATTGAAAAGAAAAAGAATATTCCGCATTTTTAATTAAGCACCGCTTAATACGATGTAATGATAACACTATCGGATATATACGAGGTGCTACATCCCCCAATAGCACCTTTTGAGATTTTGAGAAGAGTTGCTCTTTGGAGAGCACAGTACGATGAAAGTTTTAAACTGTGTTCGGGGGAGAGTTATTGTCTATCATCGGCCCCACTTTTAAAATCAAATACACAAAGTAGATAGAGATCCCTCTTGAGCTATTGCTTCTTGCCATATTTTTTTGTTGTTGTTCTCTTTTGGTGGGTTTTTAAGGGGGGGGGAAGTCCCAGTATCCTTCTAATGTATTTGGAATGTCTAGGCTTTTTACTAGTTTTGTCGATATTGGTGGCTCCAATCAACAATGTGTTTAAGACTTAAAAAAGCAAGTAAAATCTTTAGAACAGAAGCTGATTGGATATGAAGAAATGAAGGTTGGATATGAAAAGACTAAGGAACAACTTGTACTAACTCAAAAACCATTGGCTACTCTTTACAAATTTCTACTAGATAAATTTGGTAGTAAGTTACCTATTTTAACCCTATTTTTTATAATTTGTTAGAAACTTAGAATATGCATGAATTGATGTGTATATATTGTTTAATGATGGCTTACTATTTGTATGTTTTTTATAGGTGATAAATTTCATTTTATTTTGGAGACCTTCATTTGCATTTATATTGAATTATTTTATAGTTTTCTTTTAGCTAATTGTATTTATATTTATTTGTTTAACAATTTATTTTCATTTGCTTACTAGTCTATTATTTGATGGTTTACTTTTGAATAGGTGGGTATGGAGGTTTGTGTTTCTCCTCTTAACAGAATTGGTGGTGTTGAGGTTTGTTCATATCTTATCTTTAAAAAATAGTAATTTCTTGACATTAAAAAGTTGTGCGACATTATAGCATATTTTATTTAATTTTTTTATACAAATATGATTTGGTGACAAGTCCTTTTAAAAGGCTAGGATGCATACAACAACAGTTCTTGGAAGACTGAATTAAAAACTGTGTTGTCATATTTTGTTTAGTAGAAAAAATGGAGTTAATATTTTGTATAGATGTCCTGTGACAATCACAAACTTATAATTTTAGCTTTATTTGAAAATTATTTCCCTTAAATGATGTAAGTGGAAGACTTGATTAGCTTCTTTTTTTGTAAATGAAAACTCCTTGTATGAATTGGAAAAATGATGTATTTTGAGAAATTGGGTAGAAAACTTAATTAAATCATATAAATTGAAAAAAGAAAAAAATGCATTTTTTTAAATTTCGTACTTAACTTTATTATTTGATTTTACCTTCCTTAATTTAGTTTTTGGTTCTTGCATTAAGTGCAATTTTTATTACTTATTTTTTATATGATTATGAGATTTTGTAATATGTTTTATTAAAAAAAAAAATTCATTACAATTAGCCACGGTTCTCTTTGTGGCAAAATAATTTTTTGATCATTATGATCTAAACATTTTAGCTATGAATCTAGCATGGCTAATATAAGAGAAATTGTGGCTTATTAATTGTTACCATGCTCATTTAGACCGTGATTAAGTGAAAAAAATCATGGTTAAAATAATGCAAAGCCCATTTTGGCCATGGCTTGTATCATATTTTGCCACGCATTTTGTCGTGGCTAAAAAACATTTTTGTTGTATATCCTTCGGCATGTGAGTTTCCATAATCTCTAGGATGAATAGGTAGGTTACTTTAGAAAAGGATTTTTGGAGGGGGTGGGAGTTTTGATTTCCCAAATGTAAGGAAATTTGGCTATGGTGTGGATGAGAGTTTTCAATTTTATTTTGTATTGGGTTGGGTTATCTTTGAGATTGAGCTTGTTCTTCATTAGGAAAAGATTGGTAGATATTTTCATTGGAACATTCGACTAGATGTGATTGATGTTTACTAGTGGCTTGTTTTTGGAGTTTTTGAAGCGCCCACAACTCACGTTCTTGATTCTCCGGTCTAAGATTTTGTTATTTGAGGGTATCAAGGATTTGAAGGTTAATGGGCATTAATTGCACGTAAAAAGTTGGGTTATTTTGATGTGGTGAGGTTGGGGTTACATATGCTCTTTTTTGGTTTGCAAGGTGGTTTTGGAATCTGCTTTGGGATTCAAATATCTTGCTCCTGGTATTAACTATGCTTTTATCTTTTGATGTGGAAAGAGAAATTTATGGTTTTGCACAAAGGACGCCAATGATAAATCCAAGAGATAAAATAGAGAGATGGTCTTTGTCACCAGATACTTTGGTCTTTGTCAATCCAAGAGAATTACACACAGTTGAGCTTGGTCTTGTTGGAATCTAGAACTAGCTTATAGAGAGATGGTCTTTGTCACCAGATACTCTTGTAAAATGATTGTGCTGGTACTGGAGAGCTTTGTCTGGCTAGGACATATGAGGGGAGGTATTTGCAAAACACTCTAATGCTTAAGACAATATTTGATCAATAAGCTAAAGTTATAATGGAGAAGATGATCATACACAGACTTTGAGCTTTCTTTATATAGTGGTGGCATGATCTTCTTATGCAATCATAGTATGGCGCTATTAATCTCATTGGTTAACATAAGTGACTTCTGTAGCCTATCTCATGTGCTGAACATCTATTTATTGGCTATGCCCTATAGGTTTAGCTAGAATCACGTGTCTATCGTTCAACCATTGGCTGATGAGGATGCTTAAAAACTATGAGTTGTTAGTTGTATGTCTACAAGATGATGTATATGCAGGATGGACGAATTTCCTTATGATATGAATAAAGAGACAACACCTAGTGATCCATTACAATTGCCAAATGGGCCAATCACAAGATCAAGGGTCAAGAAGTTTAAAGAAGCTCTTAGTGGGTTGATCCAGCAAATGTGGGCTAATCATGAAGACATCAAGCCCAAATTTATTCATAATCAGAATTTAGTCAATGTCATCAATGTAAGGGAGGTTGAGTGGAATGAGTAGCAATAATGCTTAGTGGGGCTGAAAGCATTTTCAATGTTATTAATGCTTAGTGGGGTTGATTCACATTTCCAACGTCATTAATGTTTAGTGGGCTGAAAGCATTTTCAATGTTATTAATGCTTAGTGGGGTTGATTCACATTTCCAACGTCATTAATGATTAGTGGGCTGATTAGAGTCTTTTCCTTTTCCAAGTTGTCAACTTTAAATTATTGTCTTTTCATTTGCTAAGTCTTTTCCTATTCTTGGAGGGATGTTCCAAGTATAAATAAGGGAGGATATAACTCTTGTAATCAGATTTTGAAGTTATAATATAATAGAGAGGTTTCTTCTCTTTGGTTCTTATCTAGAACTCTGAAATTATCAAGAAGTTTGTTCTTGTGGCGTTCAAACCAGATTTATCACTCATCTTCTTCTTTCTTGAGTGTGGCGTCTTTATTCTTCTTATACCTTTGGTTCTTATCTTCCATAGATAACGGGTCAAGGTTCTTTATTTCTTATTTTAAATTCCTGATTGTAGAAACGATCCTAACTAAATTGGTCTTCGGTCTCACTATTCTTGGTGAGGTTCATATCACCTTACTCTTTAAGTTTTTATTATTGGATCTCTTGGGCCATAAATGGTGAGGACCTTTTGTCCCACTTAGTATGAGTCCATATTAGATTTTAGTGTAAGTCAAACTATGATTATTATATAAGAATAAACATTGAACCAATATAAATTGATTATTTCAATTTGGTCAACTGATTATGATATGGTCAAGTATCTGTTTGGAAAGTCTTACTTTTAGCTTCTCTTCTCCTTAAAAGTAGAAGTGTTACCAAACATAATTTTACAAAAACTCTTATGATAAAGAGCTTTGTTTATAATGAAGAAAAAAAAGGTCTTAAAAAAAGGTCTTATAGTGTATGCAAGCATTTTTGAATTCTTATATTTATTTTTCAATTTTATCCTCATTCTAAAATTGTATTTATAAATTAATCTTTTATCCCAATAATTGACTCTAATGACAAATCATTTTATCTCCCTACTTCAAAATCCTAAGAACAATTTTATATAAGAGTAAATACTCTTGTGGGTCCTCAACAAAAAATATGGAACCCATTTCAATTCCTTAGAAAAAAAATACTCATATTAGTTCTTTTTGAAAGACTAACATGTATTTTCTTTGAATTTCAGAAGAATCACAATTTCAAAGAACTGTAATTTCAAAGGAACCACAAATCAACTTTTTTTTCTTACGAATTAAGATAGATTCTATTTTTTTTTTTTTTTTTTTGAGGACCCAAAAGGATATTTTTACTCTTTATATAATCACCAAATAATTTTCAACTTTATTTTTAAAGTTTTTTTTCAACTTTAACTTAAAAGTAATTTTGGTTTAAAAAAATATGTCAGACACACTACGTGCATACAATTACTTACGCTCTTTTACAAGGGCATCAGATGAGAGTAGAAGCAAATACATCAAAATCACTTGGTTTCAAAATATTAGCCTATTTGCATTCCAAACGGTAAACCTCTTTTGTTCTGAAAATTACTTCATTGGAATCATTGCCTGAAGCGTAAGAGAATTGCAATTATTCTTGAGACCACGAGACCAACCTGGACATATCATATATTTCACATCGTCAGATCCAAATCGAACTTCATCTCTATGAGGAATAACTATAATAATTAGACATCATTTGTAAAATGCTGTTTCTTGAAAATCCAAAATCAAAATCTTTTTAAGTGGGGGTCCCAGTTAGATCTCTTGGGATGATTATGACGGTTTCAACTGTGCCTAAAATTTTCACTAGCCACTAACAAAGTTTAGACATGAAATTAAAATAAAAGGGTTGCGCCCAAAAAAAATTAAAATAAAATAACGAAGGGCATTTTACGTAATGTGAAAGGGTTCTCAGCAGATGCCTTATCCTTATGTGGGTCTGTGATTGAATTGACCTTTTGAACGTTCTTCTTGAGCAGTGCTGATTGAAACTTTTTTCTCTGTGGGGACCAATAGGACTAGGACTACCCTTAAACCACTGTCGGTGCATGAAATTTATATTAACTCATTTATTATTCTATTTCTGATTTTGGCCTCAATTACCATTGGATTTCAACTCTGAAACAGCCACACAGGCTTCTAAAATTTTGCCAAAAAAGTATTATGACTCACTTTTCTCTACGTACCCGTACGATTTCCACCAGACAAAGTTCACTGATGTTTCCATCCCCATGTTTATTGTCTAGAACGTATTTTTGGACTTTTTGGAGCGTCAAAATCAATCTTTAGTAACGATATTGAGACACTAATGAGAGCTGGCTCCTTTAACTCAAATGCCAATGTCATGACACTCCTTCGAAGTTAGACATCATTTTGTGGCAATCTTGGAGCAACAATCAAGAAAACGATGGGCCAAAATGCTTAATTCAAGTAACTGCTTTGAAGTGACAGCTTCAAGAAAGGCTTCTACACACCAGAACCAATGTTCTTGGTCCCAAATCATAGTAATGGTGCTACATAAAATAAAATTTCAGTCACCACGACAGGTCGTTTGAATGCATGTCTGTCACATGATTTATATTGCAAGTCATACATCACCCTGTACACGACTTGAACATCCACATCCCTCATACACGTCTTGCAGCACGCGTCATGTGGTAAATGCATCTTTGTCCATACACAAGTCGTGCACTTCCCCTGTACGTTACTTAAACGCAAACACCCCGTACATGTCTCATTGATAAAATATTTGAATTTGGAATCAATGAAGTTCAAAAGTTCCTATTTTTACATCACCAACTTTATTAAACAAGTAAAACTTAAGTTGGATTATCTAAAAACCATATGTATGTACAAGACTACTATTTGTATAAAAAATTGTAAGTGTAATGATATGTAAGTAGTAGTTGGCATTTTCCAATGAAGAAGTGCTTTATTGGAAAGTGAATGGACTAGTCCCCTAACTTAAACACCATATTGTCCCCTAACCCAAGAATTCTCACATGCCATATGGGTCCTTTCTCACATGCACAAGTTTTGCAGTCTTTATTACAATCTTACCATTTAGCACTCATCAGAGCCTCTGTTTAGCACTGTCCCTAGCTCTCTCCGCAGGCATTTACTAAGTGCCTCCATCGAATTGTGAAGGGGCAGTACATGCTTTACTCGAGCTAATGTATATATAGATGAAAGACAATGACATTTATACAATGCAACTGGATAGGTCTTTGAATTTGCTTGTTCTGCTGAGCATTCAGAAAACACCCCTTTACTGTTTGTAGTAAAAGTTAATGTTTTAAGTCAAAAGTAATTACTGGTTGACCAGTAATACTCATATCTCTTGTTGCACAGTGACTTTTGTGGAGGGTGCCTTAAGCCAATTAATACTACTTTCTTGGAGACCTGTAGACTTTAATTGTTACACAAGCATGCCCTTTAGAGGACACGCTTTTGTGAATTGCAGTTTTGAAAAGTTTGGATACAAAGTTACTGCAAAACGATACTTGAAATCATCACATGTCTTGTCCATAATTTTGAACCATGATAGAGTAAAAGCCGAGGAAATCTCAAATTAATCGCTAGATAACATTACATCATTTTTTTTAGGGGGGGCGGGGACAATGTAGGTAAGAAGGGTCATCATTATGTTAATTAGAAATATAATGACGGAGTATCATGTGCTGCACATGAACGAATCACACATGTTGGTAGAGAAACGCACACTGGCAGATATGTTTAATGATATACAACCATAATTGCATAACAAAAGATTAAAAGCAAAGATTACATCCATTGACAAAGAAAAAGGCAGAAAGGTGAGAAAGTTAAAAAGGAATACCACTGCTATTGATAAAGTGTTTCCATAACTCAACTTTGACAATCATGCTTTTGCTTGTATAATTAACTCAACAAAACAAAGAGTAAAAAAATATAGCAAAAGTGAAGTAAGAGAAAATTTATAATATATATCTCAGCTCATTCAAATCCTATAAAACTGAAAAAGACTGAACAGTGTGTAAGGAGACATGATTTGACATTGGGAAAAATATGCATGTGAATTGGTGGGTAAGGTTGGTGAAATGAGCTGGGAAGGACCAAAGAAGAGAAAGGAAAACAACGGACCACGCTTCTGCACCTGCTCCTACAATGGTATTGTTTTGTTTCAGCTGGAGCAAGTCGAGCAGCTGAGGTTGACCAACAATAACACAATGTGGCTGGGAAAATGGGTAACATATAACATATTGACATGTGTAATTAATGTACACTTGTCAAGAATGCATGATGGTGATGTGTGAGGAAACCAATTATGATATTTAGATGCTACTATAATATGGTAAAACTGAAAATCAAACACAAAAAGAAAAAAAATGGCTCTTTCATTGATATGCTATGCTAGCACTGACGGCCTCTGCGGCAACCAAGTGCACCAGCATTAGAAGTCATGGAACCAACCATGGAAGAAGATTTAGCTCCTAAGCTAGAGGCTCTGGCATAGCTTGCTGAAGCTCCAGCACCTGATGGGGTGAAGTAAGCACCATTCACCAATAAATCTCCCTCTGATCTCCAATTCCAACCCTTCCACTCGGTTTCAGCTGTTTCCACTCTCTTAGTCACCTGCCAACATCAATAAAAAGATTCAATTGTGAAACACATTTTTAACTATTGAAACTTGATTTACAGCAGCATATAGATTAATTGTACTAATGTACCTCCTTGGCAAAAGGGTTAGCAGGAGCACTGTATCGATTGCCCTGGCTGTTGATGGTGGGGTTAGCACTTCCACCAATAGCATACATCTCCCAGTGAGTGTAGTCATTGTTCACCACATGGAAATATCCATGTCTACACCTGCATTATTCATGATCAATATCTTGTTAGATTAATTCTTATAAGATCTCCCACTTGAAATACTTAATTGGATTAGAGGGGAAAAAGGCCTAATAAAGTTGTTGATTTCAGCTAACTAATACACCATCCCCCCCTTCCCCTCCCTCCGTCCACTTAATTCTTCTAATACATGTCCAAAATTTGTGATTTCCTTAAAGCAAAATTAATGCATCAAGAGGGTTGTTGCTACTCCGAACCAACTTGTCTTATGGAAACACATTTATTTCCATTTAAAGCAGACAAAGAGAAAAGGGAAACAAAAGGGTTTTCAATATAAAAATTACACTAAATATTACCGTGGCATTCTCTGGATAAGTCCCTCGCCAAAATGGTTGTATGCGATGGTCACTTGCATCTGCTTGTCTCTTGTGTAAGAGTCACTGTGGCCCAGCAGAATCACCTGAATTTGTAAACAAATAAATAACAACATGAACCAATGTAACAAGAAAAAAGGTGGAACTTGATACAGAGGAAATGCACTGAAAGAAAGTACACCTCATTGTGGTGGGTGAAGTGGTTGTTGGAAATTGTTATAGCTGTTGAGCCCATGATAGCATCCACAAGGCCATCAGCACAATGGGACAAAGAGTTATGATCCACCCAAATGTGACTTGAGCCAAATATGGAGACGCCATCTCCATCAGCCATTGTCCTCCATCCAAAGTGTGACGGGGAGCTCCTCACCATGGCATTTCCAGTGGGTATGCAGTCATGGATGTGAAGGCCATGAATGATGACATTGGTAATATACTGGATAGTGATGCATGCTCCATTAGCAATGTGGACATTAGCTCCTCTCCCATCAATGGTCTTGAAGCTGTTCATAATGAGCTCCTGCTTCAACTGTATAACCATGTCCCTTTGGAACACAATCCAGAGAGGTGTATCCTGAATCACAGCATAGCGCAATGTGCCAGGTTTGGGGTTAACAGGGTCATCATCTCTGGGGTCAGTGACCACATAGAACTTGCCATCACGACCACCAATGGCATTTCTACCAAAACCAATGCCACAATCTGCAAGACGCTTCCTGTTACGTTGCCAATTGGGGTCACAACGCCAGCAATCATCAATGGGGTTACCAGTTCCACAGGAGAAGAATCCCAGTTTCCTTCTTTCTGTGCTATTCTGGATCCTCCTGTCATATCAAACACATTGTTTTACTAATTAATGCCATCAGTATCAAACAACTAATCTTTATTCGGTACAAAGTCAATTTCTTAAAGTCCCATAATACAATGCCAAGATGTGTGACACATTGCAAACACTTGCTAGCAAAATGCTTGTGTTTCCTCTGTGGAGTGCAAATCTAGATAAAAAGCACTAGCTTTTGTGGAGGTAGCAAACAATACAACAACAAACAATTAAGCCTTATCTCATTAGAGGTAGAATTAACTCTATGAAAGATCACATTTTTTGATAAATCTTTTTTAGAGCTAGCAAACAAAGAAAAAAAAAAAATTATCCACTGGATGAATGAATGAATACATTTGGAATTTTCTTAAGTATAACGGCTAAATATTCTTGGCTTTTTCTGGAATAGAAGATACGGTAAATATGTTTTTTTGTCATTACATGGTCACGTTGTAAGGAATCAATCACATAGTAAATTTTCCATATACAAAACTCAATCGCAAAACATTTTTTAGAATTGCTAGAAGCAACTAATTTAATAATAAAATGTGGGAGTCAAAGAGTTGTACCCGTAAGTACAACAAATTTATAGGGAAACATTAATTTATAGGCAAAAAGGATTAGGTTAAAAAGACGACATGCAAAAGAATTATAAGCGTGAAAGACGGATCTGAGAAAGTGCATGTGACAAACTGAAGGCATGAAAAGGAGAGTGACCATGAATATAGGTGGTTAGGGACAAGGTAAAGGTTCAACTATAAAACCCAAAAGGGTAAAAAAGAAAAATGGGTACCAGTCATCATAAATTCAAATTCATTCAACTATAGCAAAACCAGGAAAGTAATGAGACAGAAAAAAAAAATGGGTCAGTTGGGCTAGAGAGTTAGGTCTCATTTTACGAGGGATAGTTATTATGAGGGCCAACACCATTGCCCTACACCCATTACAATTCTAGTCCCTAAACCACGTGAAATGTATAAATTAATCGTTGTAGATCATTATAGTTGCATGTAGTTTTCTCTTTGCTTTTAATTCGTTGCTTGGCTATGAAGGAACAATGGAACAAGGATTGTCTATGGTGAAAATGTGGAAAGATGGAGGAGACCCACATCTCTACCATTGAAGCCACCTCCTCTGGGTTAGCCACTGCAGCATGCTCATTTAATTTCATAGCTTCTTTTGCCCTGAAAGTAACAGTTTCAACACACAAGATCATAATCATTATGGATAAATAAATAAGATAAATATTTACTACTAAATCAATACTCATTATTTCATTACTTGTGCCACTTGACATTATTAAACTTTATATAATAAATCAATTCTTTTTATAACTTAAAACCAAATTTTCATTAATGCACTACTTTTAATATTATTCACAAAATAAAAAAAGAATTATTTCATTTTTTCTGAATATTGGAAGAAAAATTATACAACCATGATTGCACACCTCTTTCTGTATTACATTAAAAAATTAGTAAATAAAAACGGAAAATAACATTAATTACCCAAAAAAAAAGTTAAAAAGGAAAAAAAAGGAAAAAGGAAGAATTTAAATGAGGACACGTGTCGGTAAAATGGAGCGAGTTAGCTAAAAGTATATAAATACATAGAGACTGTAAAAAGTAAAAGAAAAACACAAAAACAATTATAGGCGTTTTCAAGAGAGAGAAAAAGTAGATTTATCCTCTGAAGTAAAATGACAAAGTACCACTGCCGTGCTAACGAATGCACGAGGGTAATTTTGGGAATGAAAAAAGTTTGTTGACGGTTAACCCCTTTATTGGTGTGGAGAGTTTTGGGATACTTTTTCTTAACACACGACAAAACAAAGAGGCAGGGGAATCCGAAGAAGAACGAACATAACCGAATAAATGATCCAGATCAACAGCAACAGCGATTTTTCAACGGCTGTGATCGTTAGTTACGGTTACTTGATCTAACGGGCAGAGAATAAAAGTTGGAATGGACGGTTGAGATTAACTGATGTTTTAAGGAAGGTGAAGAATTTAACGTTGAATGGGAGGGACACTGACCTCGCCGCCATTGATGAGTTGTTCAAGCTCTTCAACTTGTTTGCTTCAACTTCAACATTCCTATAACAACAGAAAAAACCAAATACCAAAAAAAAGAAAGAGAGAAAATGGGTCAGAGAAAGATCTTTGTGGCTCAAATGGGTTTTCAATTTTGAAATTTTCCCACTATGTTGCTTTCAAAAACAAAACAAAATCACAATGTGGTTCAAATCCAGAGACTGGGAATTTATGCTTTAGAGATTAAGTGGTCCATAGGAATAAGAATATGAATGTGAATATCAAATGGGTCAATGCAAGATCTTCGTTTCCTTTTGAACATGAAATGGCTGTTTCTATGACTCACTTTAAACAATACATATCAAATTTTCATGAAATGGAAAATGGGTGTTGAATTTGGAATCCGAAATTGAAATGCTAGAGAACAAAAATTTCCCACTATTTTTTTTTTGGGCTTGAAAAACCACACGATGTAGCTCAAAGCAACAAACCCAACTCATAAAACATAGAAATTCTGCATCACACACCAAAACAGAGAGAGAAGCAGAAACACACACATATATATATACACCTGAGCTGAGGGATCTTTGGATTGGCCGTGGCTTCTCCAATGAGAAGCACCAGAAGCAAAAAGAAGCAAGCATTGAGGACCCATTTTGCAGAAGAAGAAGAAGAAACCGCCATTGCTGAAACTTGAATTACTCTCTCACTCAGTGTTGATTTGACGAGGATATGGAAGAGAGAGAGAGAGAGAGAGAGAGAGAGAGAGAGAAGAAAAGGGGGTCGGTAGAGAGAGAAAGAGGGGTGAATGGTGGAGTGGACTCAAGAGAACAGGTTCCAACATAACGGCCCTCTTATAGACAAAACCCATAATGCCAACCCTTCACGCCGTTAATTAACTGATCGTTTTTCTTGTTTGGATCTTAGCCCTACTTCTCACGCCGTTAACTAACATAGTCGTTGCTTTTATCTCTTGCTTTTCCACTTCCTTCTTCTTTTTCTTTACCTATTTCTTTAACCACTATCTCTGTCTTCCATCTTCATAAACCCTAACTAACTTTTTTACCCGCTTACCGCTCACTCTCTCGCACGTGGGTGCAGTGACAGTCACGTGCCGTAGCGATCTAAGACCACAAAATACATACACCACTTTCTCTTTTTTACTCTCTCTTTTTTCTTCACTTTATCCGCTCGTCATTGCCCAACTAACTAAAACGGTTTTTAATTTCTTTTTGGGTACAAAATTATTGTGATTTAACGTGTCCTATAATGTTCTTTGTCTTGTCTCCTATTTTAATAATAGGAAAAAGTGTTTGTCATTTTAAATGACCTAACATTATGTCATTTTAAGAAAGATATAGACACAAAATATAACTTTTTATTTAAAATTTAAATTATAAAAAAAAAACACTCACTCTCTCTCATGATTTTCATTCCTTGTGTCTATCTCTTTCATAAAATGACATAACTTATATCATTTAAAATGACAAACATCAAACCCTTAATAATATGTTATTTTCTCATTAAAACTATTTTACTTCGTGTGATGAGACCATTTGGCGTAATGTATTAAGTCTGATAGTATAAGCTTATACTATATGTTATGATATTTTTAGTTGTTTGGTATGACCATCGTACAGTAAAGCTTATACAGCAGAGTCCCTTAATACATCAAAATAATGTATAACTTAATCAGGCCTAAAGGGTGAGATAAGCTTGATAAGGGGTTGATGTATTAATATTGTTGATCAGTGCAATTCTAAAGAATTAATATATTAAAATAAAAAATAATTTTTCAATATATTAATTTTTAAAATATTAAAGATTTTTATTTTTATAAAAATTAATATATTTTTTTGATACACTAATCAATAGATATTTTATAAAAATATAATATGACATATTTTGAAGAATTATATAAATTCTTTATTAAAGGATTTTGTCAACAATATTTTTTTTGTCCTATCTAGTCTTGTACAATGCATTACCAAATACTGAAAAATATTATCTTATACAATACATTAGCTTATACAATATCATGTCAAACGCTAGATAGTATTAAAATTTAATCAGGTCTTATATAATCAAGCCTTATATTATTAGGTCTTATACTATCAGGATCATACACCAAACATGTCCTTACAAGTTACATATACAAAAATGTTGGGCCCATTCCTCCTTCAATACTCAAGGTCCATTGAGGGGTTTGAAAAACCCTAAACCCTAAATATTCTTCCTCTCCTATATAAGCATTAGTTGTGGGATGAAGGCATGGTTGGCTTTAGAGACATTTTTTAAGGTTTTGTGAGAAAAGCTTAAATCTTTAATTTTGAGAGTACCTCTAGAGAGAAGCTTGAGTGTTAGACCTCTTTAGTAAAGTTTGAGTAAATACCACCTTTGTTGGTGAGGTTTGATTGTACCACCATTATTGGCGAAGCTTGATTCTTGTAACCTATTATTTTCATAGTAGAAGTTTGATTCTGGACTAGTATCCAGTGAGTTTTTTACTTTTTCACATTGGAGAAGATTTTTTCACATAAAAATTTGTTGTGTTCGATTTCTCTCTCTCTCTCTCTCCTTCTCAATTTTCTGTTTCTGTTGTGCATAGGCCAACCTAGTGAGTTCAAGCCAACCTCTCTGATAGCCGAGTTTTGAGCTTGATGTTTGGCTTCTGTAAAGACTTCTTAGCCGAGTTTGAGGGAACTGAGTTCCCAACAGTGGTATCAGAGCCCAAGTTCGACGGGTTCTGAAGGAAACGAAATGAAGACCAGTTGAATCTCACATGACGGAGATATGTTCATGCTGACCGCGATCAACTTCACTTACTGGAGACCTATGATGGAAGACCATCTTTACTGCAAAGACTTATATGAGCCCATCATCCTTAAAAAGAGGCCTGATGTAAAGCCCGGCCACTCCAAGCATTAATGACTATCCCCACACACTAACATGAGACTTTTCAGCGTGCTTTGTCTTCAATCTCACACTTCTTGGGAAAACTTCACAGGAAGTCACCCATCCTAGAATTACTGTAAGTCAAGCACGCTTAACTATAGAGTTCTTCCATTCTAGACTATCGCAAAGTATATGCATCTTGCTAGTGTAGGTAGTACCAATTAATTCTTATAAGCTATCCTCAACTGTACCATCCCATACCAGCACAGTCTCTGAATTCCTCTCTTTCGGGTATTGATTCGATTCATTCATGTACTCCCGCCGCTGGAAGCCTGCTAAGAGCCGCTCCTTGTCTGTGCCCTTGCGCACCATGCCCTTACGTACTGGCGATCACTCCCTCGCCTTCATCAGCACCCGAGATGTTACACCTGAAGGCAAAACTTAGAAGGAATGAGAGATTCTAAGTCAGAGGCCGTAGCCATAATCAGGAAATATATTGACAAAAGCCTCTTTGAGCATGTGTCCAAGTTCACGAACACGTACGAGTTGTGGATGAAGCTAGAGCCCATGATTCAAAAGAAGACTCTCTGGAACAATGCAACTTGGTTCGCTGGCTTGTGAAGCTCAAATACAAGGATGACATGAGTATGATTGAGCACCTCAACACCTATTGTTAATTAGTTGTCTAAAGCTGAGATGAAGATCTATTGGAGGAGCTCAGTATTTGATTTCTTTTGTTGATGACCATTCCCGCAAAGTGTGGATTTATCTGTAAAAATCTAAAGACAAGGTACTCTAAGCATTCAAAGGGCTATTGTGGAAAGAGAGACTGGAAAGAAGCTGAAAGTGGTCTGATCTGACAATAAAGGTGAGTATTGCGACCCTTTTGACTCATACTATAGAGCAGCCGAAATTCAACTTGAGAAAACACCCCAAAGACTCCGCAGCTGAAGGGACTTGCTGTGAGAATGAATCAGACTATTGAAGAGAAGGTCTGAAGTATGCTATCCAATGATGGATTGCCGAAATCATTCCGGGGAGAAGCCATCAAAACTGCTGTTGACTTGATAAACCTCTCACCATCACGACACTTGAAGGAGAAATTCCTGAAGACGTTTGGACAGGTCGAAAAGCAGCCTATGATCATTTGAAAGTATTTGGATGCCAAGCTTTCATGCATATTCCTAAAGACGAAAAGGAGAAACTTGACGCAAAGACAAAAGAATGAATTTATCTCTGTTCGCCGAGATGTGAGTTCTAGTTCTGACTTTGGGATCTAATCAACAGGAAAATAATGAGAAATTGAGATATAGTCTTTCACAAGAACGAGACTATTCATGACATCTCTAAGCCCCAAATCCAGGTTACTGTTGTTGTGAAGAACTCATCCCTCTTGTTCGAGCTGAAGAAGGGGGAGAAAATCAAGAGAATAAAGAAAATGATGAGATTGACCAAGGTACTAAAGACTGAGGTCCTGAGGACCGAGATGCTGAGGACCCAGATGAGGAGATCTGATAGGAGCATGATGAGCCAAATTTTTAACCTGATGAATAGCCCAGACATTCTACTCGAGTGAGACGACCTTCAACTAGGTACCCGCCTGATAAATACACTGTTGTTGCTAAAGACGGTGAACCTCAGAGTTATGATGAAGACGAGCTCAGAGAAGGAAGAATGAGAAAAGGAAATGCAAGACGAGATGAAGTCTTTATACGAGAATCAGACTTATGATCCGACCAAGTTGCTTGAAGGAAGACGAGCTCTGAAGAACAAGTGAGTTTACAAAATAAAACACGAAGAGAATGGCCAAAAGTCAATATACAAGGCCTTGATTATGATGATAGGTTGTAATCAAAAGAAGTGAGTTGACTTTGAAGAAATATTCTCTCCCGTGGTGAAAATGACTTCGGTCCGAACCATGTTAGCCATGGAGGCTTCAATGGACCTCGAAGTGGAGCAAATGGATGTGAAGATGGTATTTCTTCACCGCGACCTTGAAGACAAGATTTGTATGGAGCAACCTGAAGGGTTCCGAGCTCTAGAACAAGAAGACTTGGTGTGCTAGTGGAAAAAGAGTCTATGCGGCTTGAAGCAAACACCTCAATAGTGGTATAAGAAGTTTAAATCTTTCATGATTGATCACAAGTTTGTGAAGACAGAGGTCGACCACTACATATTTGTGAAGAGGTATGAGGCCAGAGATTTTCTGATTTTATTTTTATATGTTGATGACATGTTGATTGTAGGGAAAGACAAAATAAGTATAGCCACCCTAAAAAGGCATTAAGCTTGTCCTTCGTGATGAAGGACCTCGGCCCTACAAAGCAAATACTCGAAATCAAGATAATTTGAGACTAACCTAAAAGGCTATTGTGGCTGAGTCAAGAAGAATACATTGAGAAGATTCTAAACAGATTTAGTATGGACAAAGCTAAGAGAGTGAGCACCCCTTTAGCCGGACACATTAAGTTGAATCAGAAGTAGTGTCCTAGATTTGATGAAGAAAAATATGAGAAGTTGAAGATCTCATACCAGTCCGTCGTTGGAAGTTTGATGTATGCAATGGTATATATTAGACCCAACTTGGTATATGTTGTTGGAATGGTAAGCCGATATCTGTCCAACCCAGGGAAAGAGCACTGGAAGTTGTCAAGTGGATTTTCAAGTATCTTAGAATAACAACAAAGTTGTGCCTTTGATTTGAAGAAGGTAAAGCCGAGTTGCAAGGATATATAGATGCTGGTTTAGAGGGAGATTCTGACTTGAGGAAGTCGACAACGAGATATTTGATGACATTTGTAGGAGGAACTATCTCTTGGCAATCAAAATTGCAGAAGTATATGACATTTTTGACGGCTGAGGCCAAGTACACGGCCGTGACTAAGGCAAGCAAAGAAACGTTGTGGATGAAGAAGTTTCTCTCTAAACTCGGCCATGATCAAGAAAAGTATGAGCTGAGATGTGACAATCAAAGCACAATCCATCTTGCGAAGAATTTGACCTATCACTGCCGCACTAAACACATTGATGTGAGGTATCACTGGATCCGGGATATGGTGAAGGATGGACAACTCGAACTCATCAAAGTGCACATCGACTTGAATTGATCTGACATGATGACGAAGCCGGTACCAACAAGAAAATTTGAAGACTACTTCGAAGGTGTCGGGTTACTGCTGATGCCAACCCATTGAAGTCGGAAGGAGGAGATTTGTTAGGCCTATTCCTCCTTCAATGCCTAAGGCCTATTGAGGGGTTTGAAAAACCCTAAACCCTAAACTTTTTTCCTCCCCTATACAAGAATTAGATGTGGGATGGAGGTAAGGTTGGCTTTAGAGACATTTTTTAGGGTTTTGTGAGAAAAGCTTAAAGCTTTTATTTTGAGAGTACCTTTAGGGAGAAGTTTGAGTGTTAACCTCCTTAGAGAAGTTTGAGTGAATACCACATTTGTAGGTGAGGTTTGAATGTACCACCCTTATTAGTGAAACTTGATTCTTGTAACCCATTATTTTCATAGTTGAAGTTTGATTCTGGACTAGTGTTCCGTGGATTTTTTTACTTCTTCACATTGATGAAGATTTTCTCATGTTAAAATCTTCTGTGTTTATTTTCTTTATCTCCCTCCTTCGCAATTTTCTGTTTCTATTGCGCATAGGCCAATTTGGTGAGTTCAATCCAACCTCTCTGATAGCTGAGCTCCGAACTCGATGCTTGACTTTTGCACTGACTTCTTAGCCGAATTTGAGGGAACAAAGTTCTTAATAAAAAATAAATAAACAAATAATCAAAACAACGTTAGGTTTAAGTGCCGAAATACCTCACAATGAAGCAATTTTGGAGTTAATATAGTTATATAATGAGAAATTCATAGGTAGTTGAAAATAATTGTAATTAGACAGTAACATATAATTGTTATTTTTTTATATTTATAATGAAATCTATACAAAAATAATAATATTTATAGATAAATATTCAATTTATACTAAAGTAAGAGTAATAAATTTTACATTTAATTTTAACTTTTGATTTGACGTATATTTAACTACTCATGTAATTAATAAAATAAAATTATTAGATGTAAATAATTTTATTTCTATATTATATGAGATTAATGTTTTTTATATTATAAAAAATAATTTGACATGAATAAAAAATTTGACATGTCAAATGATTTTATTTTTATATTATATGAGATTAATATTTTTCATATTATAAGAAATAATTTTATCTTTTATACGTATATAGAAACGTGAGATCCACGTGGAAAAGAGAAAAAAAAAAATTTATATATTTTTATATATGTAAAAAGTAAATTCTATAATACGATAACATAATCCCTCGGATAACACAAAATAATATAATACAGTGGTGGGTACTGGGTAGGGGACCACGTGAGGAGGAAGAAGATCCCGGAGAGTTGGGGCCGTACAAATTTGGATAAACAAAAAACGACAGAGATATCACAGTTTACTGCTGATTTCACGGCAAGGCAATGCACAAACAACGCGTAAGAATAAAGTCACACCAAAACAATTAAATAAAATAAACAAATCAAAAAAATAAAAAGAAATATCAAATTTAATTATTATTATTTTTTGTTTAATTTATTATTGAGATTGATTCCGTGGAAATGTACGTCCAAGCTGCGCGCTAATCGCGGACAGTGCCTTTCTTTTGAAGTTTAATTAGTTTGACGACTATTATTTCATTCCATCCACCACTACCACCCTTCAACTCCTACCAACAAAGTTACACCCTATTTATTTTTATGTTTCCTATTCAATTAGCACTCATTCCCATTTTTTGTTTTGATTATTTGGAAACTTAAAAATTGAAATTTCGTGTTTTTTTTTTTAATTTTATTATCTTTTTTTTGTTAATCTAATTTTATTATCTTTATAAAAACCTAACATTATATATATATATATATATATATATATATATATATATATTGCTGAGAATACATAGAAAAACTTAACATTCCATATATATTTTACATTTTTTCAATTGATGATTCAAAAATTTAATTACTTCAATTCAAACATCGTCAGACTCATGTTATGATAATTTTTCCAATATTATATTTATTAGCACTTATTATAATTATATTATTTTTTATTGTAACCTCTACCTTTTCCTAAACTAACCGCTTTTGTAACCATAAGAAAGTTGCATGAATGTCTTGGATGGTAGTAATTTGAGGTTTCGGTACTTCTTAAAGAAACCCTCAAGTCAATAATAAATTATAATAGTTTTACAGTATAAAAAGAAAAACATACCTTAGTAATTGTCCAAGAGGCATAGCGTGATCAATGAGACCAAGATTCTAATCTAGCGTGACCTTTCAAATATTGTCCTACCACCTTGTTTTGTCGTAAAGATAGAGATATCTAGCCCAATAGACTAGTAAATTTCTTTTGAATCTAAGTGCTCTATTTAAGGTATCTATGAGTTAGCTACCCTTGAGTTTAACAAATCATTGTGCACAAAGAAATAAAAAATAGCTTTCGAGCATAACAGTAAGAGAGAATAATCATACATGTAAATTTTATCTCTTATTTATAGAGTATACCTGTGGGTATTAGGATTCTGGACCTTCTGCGCCTCTTCTAGCATCCCAAGCCCATGTTTAATGCTGTCGTCTTAGGGTTGATATCTTTGATGGATATCCTTCTTCGATTATATCATATTCATCTTGTTGGGCCATATAATAAATGGGCCTCACATATGAGTCCATAACAGTTGCCCCTCAACTAGACAATTTGGATGTCCGAGGTGCATTTAGCTTTAAAAATTATCCGAATTTCTATAGGTTTCTATGCCTATCCGGGTTTCATAAAAAGTTATCCGAAATTTTAAATCGAGAAGTATCCAAATTTGCATCTAAACTTATCTGGATCCTCATTTGGGAGTGTCCAAATTTGTTATATTAATTCCAAGGGATAATGTATTTGTCCCATATCTCGGCAAATTGAATTTCCAAATTGATAAGATATAATTTATATTAATTCGATCCAAGTTGTGGTCAACCTTGGATTACCTTTACTTTTTGATGACGAGTTGCCCCAATATCCAACTCTTTATTGAAACTCCAGTTCAGCTGCTCCTTATAATCTTTCTTGAATTCGGTTCTTAGTCTTTACATAATCTCTTATGTTTTGACTCCGTATGAACCGAGTAAATTCTTAGGTTTCGTCCATTTTCAAAATCATTGATATGGGATAAGGGCTTCATACTTACTTTTCAAGTAATGATGAGATCCTTACACGTGGTGACTTTTGATTTTGCTAGCGTGTTGTTGCCAACATACGCCGTCTTGGCATTTCGTGCGCATTAAATGCACGAATTGTTTCATCCATCTAATAATTACTTTTGGGGTGATTGACGCTTATGCCCCTGTCGTTTGTTATTCGTAACTCCAACGGTTACGCTTCACATTTCATATTTCCCCCATTTTTATTTTCTTCACTCCCCATTTGCAATTTCTAAGAGGCTTTCACTTTGCATTTGCTCTCATCTTCTTCAACACGAAAAGTCTGTTGTGAAGCGCATCCAAAAAGTTTTCTCCATCCAATCAACTGAGGTATCACCATTTATTCCTTGAACGTTCCTTTTCCATTGTTGTATTTGAATATTTGGGGTGTTCATATTCTCAAATCCTCACTTGTCTGGCACATCTGTCATTTCTTTGGGGTTTATAAATTTCTTAATGTTCTTGTCTTCTTGTGCATTTTGCACCTTTGAATCTTCGTTACTTTTTCCCTATATTATACTGTACTCTGCAAAGTTACTGAATCTCGTTGAACTTGTATAGCTTTTCTGGTATTTTTGGGTAAATAACCATACAAACTTTCCCCCTTTCTCTGGGAACATAGGGTGGTCATTATATTCAATCTCTGTTAGAAATGAGAGAAGAAAAATCCTCAGGATGTTGTCCGTGATGAGAATAAGAAAGAGGATGAAACTGAGTTTCTCAAAAGGATTCCTCCGAGGCCTCAGTATTGGTTTTGGGGAATACCCAGAACTAAAAAGGAAAAATGCAAAGCAATGCTTCATGGATATCGTGCTGGAAGCACTAAAAAGAGATCCAGATTAAATAGTTTTGGGAACTAGGGTCGAGGTCAATCTACCACAACTCCTCAAGCTTTCCATCATAGTAGGAGCCGAGGTCGAGGTCGATCTATCCCAAACACACAAACTTCTCACCATATTTTAGATCCGAGATTAACCTTATTGAGCAATGCTCCATATCAAACCTCGGATAGAATAATTCCTTCAACTAGTATTATTTCAAAATTTTCGTTTTCAAATAATACTAATCAAAGCAACTCGTGTTACTCTTGCGTCTTCCTAAGTTATAAGCTTATAGAAAAAGTTTGTAACTCTTTAGTCGAGTCCACTTTGTCAAGCTGTCGTCACAATTTTCCAGGATCGAATTCAGCTCCTGGCGATGCAAATTGTTCAATTTTGATATCAATGCAGCTTCAAGTTTTATCAACTAGAGATTCCTCAACTAGTAGCTCTTTTGATGACTATTCATTTTTTCTAATTTTGATTTTTCTTATTTTAGATATTTATGGGGTCATCTCGTTAAGAAATTATAGGGGAATCTCACTCTGCGGAGTCAGATTCTGGACGTCCTCCAGCAGCTTTAATATCTCAATATCCTTGGGTCACCTATGACGTATTAAATACCTTATCCGAGATGAGTGTGGAGCATGTAGTCGAGCTTAATGTCGGCAGGCTGGAAGATTATGATATTATTCCTCCCTAGGAAAATAAATTGGTTTGCTCTGGGAGAAACTCGAATGAGCCTTCATTTTTTTTCTTTTATCGAGATTTAATCACAAAACTCGATCTTCGATTTTCTTTATCCGAATTTCAAATCTGCATTTTAAATCACCTTCACATTGCTCCTACCCAACTTCACCCCAACGGTTAGGGTTTTATCAAAGCTTTCGAGCGTTTCTGTGCGTATTTAATTTTGCCTTGCACAATTGAACTCTTCTTTTTCTTTTTTCAAGCCATTACTTCTCGTACTGGTCGTGAGCCTCCAGAAAGAAAAGGTTGGATTAATATCTAAGTTTATCCCTCTAGAAAACTTTTCGATGTCTATTTTGACTTTTTAAAGAACTTTAAAGATAAGTTCTTTAAAGTTACTTTCCGAGTCGAAAAACAATCCTGGTTTCTTTGCTCCCTAGAGGTTGAGGATGTAGAGGGGAAATTCCTACTATATTGGTCTCCTGACCATCATAACTTTGCTTCTTCCAATTATCGTTTCAACAAAATAGAGTTGTCGAATATTGAAGTTAACGCGCTTGTCTCAATGCTTGCATATGTGCGGGAGTATGGTTATGTTAGCGTAGCATCCTTTATTTTCAAATCTCAAGCCGAGTCAGATTTGAAAATGAGTATGATTTCTCTTTTATTTATTTGTTTAATACTTGTAACAACAAGATCTCATTTCTTATATGATGTTGTCATTATTGATTTTGCAGTTCCAGATATGGAGGGACAACAAACGGAGCAATTGAGTTTCCTTGCTATGTTGGGCCATGGTAAGAACATCTCGGCCACTGACCCACCATCAGAGAAGCACAAGACCCCTGATCCAAAGGCTAAAAAGAGCGTTATTGGGGTCAAATCCAAAGGGACTTTGACTGACAAGTCATAGGACATCTTGATTTCTCATACTGGTGCTTCTTCTCAAGCCCTGGCAGCTGCAACTCAAACTCGTCCTCCTCCTTCTCCTTCTTCTGTGCTTTCTCGAGGTGCCATTTGGGAGGTTGGAGTTACTAGCGATCTTCGTAATGTTCCCTTTCCTCCCACTCGTTTCTATGATCCCAATCCTCCCTCTGATGCCAAGATTAAAGAGTTGGAGGTTATTGAATTGAACGCCTATAAAGCAGCTTTTTTGGTGAAAACTTATGCTTCAATGAAAAATAAGTGTGGCATGGCCCACTCTAAGATGACTACTACTAGAGAAGAGAAAGGAAAAACTTATGAAGAACTTCTAAAGGTGAAGGAGGATTTTAAAAAAATTAACTCTGAGTTTATTTCTCTCTTTAAAGGACCCATGCTAACAATGTTGAAAATATGAAGTCCTTCAAATTGATTTTTGAAAATATTGAGACCGAATTAAAATAGGTTGAAGCCAATGTTTCTCATTATCGAGCCAAGGTTTCATAATATCTTGTCGAGCTTGAGAAAGTTATTCTAGGATCTTTCAACAATGCCTTGAATAAAATTAAGCATCTCAACCCTGGCATTGAGCTCAACACTGATGGGTTGCATCATCTGGTCTATCTCAGCAATGGACAATTAATCCCTCTTCCTTCATCTCCTATAGGTGATTCTGCAACTCGGCTAGATGAGGATCAAAGTGAAGGAGAAGAGGAGGTTGCTACTGAGGAGGTTGCTGCCGAGGTGGACAATATGATGCCAGATCAAATTGAGAAGTTGAAGGAATGAAGGGCCGAGATGTCGGTTTATTTTGTATCTCTGATTTGGGGCCTTGGAGCTCCTTTTGATGTTGTAATGAATATTGTCGGGATCCCTCCCGATTTTGTCTTTTTATTTTCAATATTTTATGACATTTATATCATTTGCTAACTGCATGCACTGGTTTACAGCTAGTAATATCTTGACTTAGTCGGCCTTTCAAGGCAAGGCTTTTATCATATCATTTCCTTGATAATATGGTTTTGTCAGTCTAGATTTTTAGGCTTATTTAGTAACTCGAATATAATTTCGAGCTTTTTAAAACCATAATAGGATTATTTTATTTCTATTAATTCGGTTATGATGTCTGAATGCTATTGCTGACCTGGCTAAGGTCAATCTATATTATATGGATTCTGCTCTTTTATTTGTTTGGTATTAATTTCCATGACATTACTTTATTTTAACTTAGCATTGTTTGCAAAGTTCCTATTTGCGAAGGTAAATATTAATCCCTTTGATCTGTATTTCGGATTTCATTACCAAGATTTTTCCCGTAGTAAAGGCAATACTGTCACATGTTCGGGTTTGATTCAATGACCACAATTTTCGAACATTTCGACTTGATAAGTATCATTATGACAAATCACATCTTTATCTCGGATCTATATATTGATGAATCATAATTGTAAGGATAAATTTCAGTGAAAATTTTCTCATTTATTTAAATTGAAAATATTGAATACATGACTTTGTCGATATAGTCGACTTTAGACAATCCCTACAAAAGCAAAATTAATTCGCCTAGAAATTGAAAAAATATTCGAAATACCCTTTCCATGGAACTCGAATCTTAAATGTAACACATCTTCAGTTTATTCGCGTTTCATGTTCTTTTGATAGGCTTTTCTTCTAACGTTTCTAGGATGTAAGCTCCTTTACTGAGTTTCTCTTTACTCGGTAAGGACCTTCCCAGTTTATAGCCAACTTTTCATCTCTAGCATTCTTGTTGCCAATATCTGCTCTTTGAAATATCAAGTCATCTTTTTCAAATGACCTTGGTCTTACTTTTCTATTATATATAGCTGCTATCAATTGCTTGGTTGCCACATCTCGCAATGAGCCGTGATTCTAACTTCATCTATTAGATCTAACTCTACTGCCAGAGCTTCGTTATTCTTTTCTTCTTTTTCTTTAAGAGTCTTCATTCTTCTCCACGATGGCTTTCCTATTTCAACCGGGATCATGGCCTCACATCCATAGGTAAGTCTGAATAGAGTCTTTCCAGTTGCTTTCTGAATGCTTATTTTGTATCCCCATAAGACAAAATATAGTTGTTGAACCCAACTTGCTTTAGCATCTTCCATCCGGTTTTGAAGTCCATCATGATTATTTTATTAGCAGCTTTAGCCTGCCCGTTTAATTGAGGATATTCAATAAAATGATGTTGAATCTTCAAATCAGTCATCAATTCTTGGAACCTCTTATATGTAAACTGGGTTCCATTATATGTTACTATCTCGGCTAGAATTTCAAATCTGGAAATGATATTTCTTTAAAAAAATCTTTAAACTTTAGTTGAGGTAATAATAGTCACGAGTTCAGGTTCTATCCATTTTGTAAAATAGTCAACAGCTATAATCAACCATTTTAATCTCCCTTCAGCCGCCTTAAATGGTCCCAACAAATCCATTCCCCATTTATAGAAGGGTCATGGATCCGAGGTATATTTTAATTCTTCAGAGGAGAAAGTATCATCCTGGCATGCTTTTGACAACTATTGCATTTCTTGACATGATTTATTGCATCACTCTCCATAGTTTGCCAATAATACCCTGCTCGAAGGGCTTTTCGAGCCAAGGAATTGGCACCCATGTGTTTACCATTGATTCTTTCATGTATCTCGGCCAAAACATACTCTGCTTCTTTCGGGTTCAAGCACTTTAATATTAGAGAATGCAAACCTTTTTTGTATAACTGATTCTCAATCACTGTATACATAATTGCATCTCAGATTAACTTTATGGACTCAGCTGAATCCTCTGATAATATTCTTCTTTCCAGATAAATAATGATTGGTTGCCTCCAATCTTCTAATGATGCAATAACCACCACACAACTCGGTTCAGCTATGCTTTGCTGAACCACCGTTCTATGATTACCTGGGTTCTTTTCACTTGCTAATTTGGATAAGATATCATCATTACTATTCTCTCCTTGAGGAATGTGAGTAATTATGACTTCATCAAATTCGACTATAATTTCCTTCACTCTAAATTTGACTATAATTTCCTTCACTCTACTCAAATACTTCATTAGCAGAGGTCCCTTAGCTTGATAATTCCCATCAATTTGGTGACAAGTTGAGAATCACTGAAGACTTAAATTCTCTAGGCTCCAAGCTCCTTTACTTGCATCAACCCGACTATCAAGGCTTCATATTCTGCTTGATTATTTGAAGTTGGAAAATTCAAACGTATTGAGTGTTCAATTGAAACCCCTTCGGAACATTGTACTATGATTCCAGCTCCACTTCTTTTATTATTTAATGAACCATCGACATAAAATCTCCATTTGTTATCATCTTCATTATTTCCTCCATTGATTGGAGTAAGTTCCATTATGAAGTTGGCCAATGCTTGAGATTTAATGGCATGTCGAGCTTCATAATTGATATTATATTCAGAGAGTTCAATTCTGCTTATGCAATACCTGCCGTATTGGTTGGTTAGTTCTAATGATAACTTGATGCCCTCAAAAGTATGGTTGAAGTCTTCTTGTTGTGGTGAGTAAGACAAATGCCACTTTCTTCAATCTTTGGTATCTCAGTTCAGGACCCTAAAGAGTCCTGCTAACAAAATTTATAGGCTCTAGGCCTTTATTTATTTCTTTCACCAGTATAGCGCTTATTGCTTCTTCTCCAACAGCCAAACATCTCTCAATTTTTTTAAATGCAACTTCACAATCCGAGTTCCATCCATGTTCAGCTTCTTTCTTTAACAACTTATAGAATGAGAGCGTATTTTCAGCCGACTTCAACAAGAATATAGTCAAAGCGGCTAATCTACCTGTTAACTGCTGAAATTCCTTCTTGTTTCTAGGGGCTTTCATGTCTAGCACAGCTTTGTATTTTTCCGGATTTGCTTCAATCCCCTAGTGGGTTAACATAAAGCCCAAGAACTATCCAGCTAGAACTCCAAACGCACATTTAACTGGGTTTAACCGAATGCGATTAGCTCTTAACTTCTCGAACGTCTGGTTCAAATCCTGAACATGGCTTGCAAGATCTATTGACATGACAATTATAACACCTCACATTTATAAAACATGTATTAATATATTAAATGAGGATTAAAGGGATGGATTAGTGAAAATCCTGGAAATTAGCCTAAAATACAAAGAAAGGGTAAAACGGTAAATAACCAACCACATATCCCTAGGAAGGTAAAATTGAGTAGAAGGTCTCAGAAGAGAAAAATAACACTAGAAATGAATTCAGAACGAAAAATTGAGTGGATAGGCAAGTTTCAGAAAATTCAGTGAATAGTGTTTTTACCGAGTAAAAATATCGCGATACGATTGCACCATAAAACGTACCGATTGAGTTTTGAGCTCTAAGTTTTTGAATACAAGTTATAAATGGTTTATAGAACTAGGAAATATGATTTCTGATGAAAATTGATGGAAATTAGTAAGTTTGGGGAAGCGTGCCTGCGGCGCGCGTAACAACTTAAAACAACATTTTCTCCGAATGTCCGGAAAACTCTGAATTCATATGATCAAGGGTAATTAAAGGACAATGGTTAAAGTTAAAAATTAGAGTTTCTAAATAGGTTGTGAAATTATGGATGTTTAGCGGAATCAGAGGGAAATTCAAGTTAATTTGAAATTGCGTGAGGTGGCGGTGGCGCCCACCTCACTTAAGCCACTTAAGTACACATGTCATGACACTATTCATGACCACTTTCCTTCCCCCTCTCCCTTCAAAACCGTGATAGCCCCCCCTGACCATGGAGTTTTGATTTTCTTTTCTCCTTAACTTCATCAATTCTTAACCGAATCGAGTGATTCTTGTCTTGAAATTCGATGGAAACCACCACCCGAATCCGTTCCACCGATTAGTTTCCCTTGAAACCCTCTCTATTGTGAGAAAATAGGCATATACAGCCACGAATTTCTTGGAGTTTTTGTGATTTTGGGGTTGATTTCTTAAGCCATTGCTTGTGGTGTGCTAGGAGAAGCCTTGTGACTTAATTGTGAGTAAGTTTCTTCACCATTTGATGGTTGATTGATGAGTTTGATTTTCATGAACCCTAAGCTATGTTTGGTTGATTTGTGAGGTTAGAGAGCTCAAATTAAAAATGTGTATTAGATGATTATCTCTTAGAATGATGTGTTAGAGCTATAAATGCAATAAAAATTATTGGTGAAAATATGATTTTAACTTGGGAAAATTTTGACGATGCCATGACTTTATGTTTTGGAATTGTGTTAGGATTGTGTAATTGGATTGTTTTATGGTTGTATGATGATATAATAGTATTGTATGAGGTGTGGAATAGTTAAATTTGATTGAAAATCTCTTGGAATCGGTCTATGTTGAATTCGGCCAAGAGATGAATTGATGTTGAAAAATTAGTTGGATGATGAATTGTGTGTTAAATGGTGATTAGATGGGTTGTGTGGTGGTTGGAAGGTTAGAAAACCAATGGAAAAATATTTGATAATGTTGAGTGGTGTAATTGGGCCTAGAGCAAAATATTAGGCAAAACGATGTTTGAATGATGTAAAATGAAAAGTGGCACCTAATATGACCTTTTGGTAACCTTGTGGTGCCTAAGAAAAATGAAAAGAAAATTTAGAAAAATAAATTGTAAAAATACACTATAAAGGCCGAACCTACCTAGGGTGGGGGAGGATTTTTGACTTTTTTTATTTTGATAGAATTGTTGTATTCTGACGATCCGTATATGGTCGTTGTAGGTTGCCGTGCGTGGATTTAAACCCCGAACCGTGAGCTCGGTGGGTTGCCCTTGGTCCCGGACCAAGTGGGATTGAGGTGAGTAATTGAAACCATGCTTGTAGAATTAGTAACTTCAATGCATTTGTATGAGTGATAATTGATTGGGAATGTCCTCTGTATAGGCATTTCTGTTGTGAAACGAGCTCGGAATATAAATTGCATTGGAGCTACGTGGAGAGGATTATACAGGTAACCTCTTGGTATTGGGGCTTGATCCCCCTGTGTGTTCCACCATGCCCGTTGAGGGCGATGGTAGGAAGTGTATATAAGTAATGTAGAATAACATGTGTTGCAAAATCGGCAAGTATACCGATCGTTTCAAGTAAAAAAGTGATAAGAAAAGTATCGTCCCACGAGGATTAATGCACCAAGTACTAGTTTAACTATTCCCCTTAAGTTGGAAAATAAAATTGGTTTGAGTTGTGAAGATAATTGATTTTATAATTTAAAAATAGAATTTAAAATAAAATAATAAATTTAAAAACAATTAAAATTGAACGCATGCAAGAAACGATGAAGAACGCGAGAAAATATTGATGAAAAATTTATAAAAAGGATGTAGCCAGGATGCACTTCACCTCCGATCCTCCCTTATATTCCTATATTGTATTTTATAATTAATTAATTCGTTTGTTCAGACAATTCATTATTTTCCTATAAAATAGTTGAACCCTAATGTCTTAGTGATTTCAACCCTTTAACCCAATCAGAATTCTAATGTCTTAGTAATCCCTCTTGAATTAAGCATTAAGCAAATGAATTATGAGTCTGCAATTTATGTAAGCCTATGTCTAGATCATACACAAATTGTTATTCTATCCTTGTCCAGACTAAAACATGAATATGTCTATTGTGACTCCTAACCCTCAAAGCCCTATAATTTAGAGTGATCAGTTCTAAACATAATATGAAAAATTAAACCAGATAGAATAAAATAAACTAACTAATTAACTTATAAAATATCAATACAGAAATTATAAAGGATTCACATTGGGTCCATGATCCCAACTACAAAAATAAACTAGCCAGACATATTCATGTCTGACTTAAACAAATTAAAATAAAAAGAATTCATAAAAGAAAAAGAAAAGAAGAAGAAGAAAAATAATCCTGATCTTCAGTGTGAGTCTCCAAGAATTCTCTCAAGCTAAAGATTCTTTGCTATGAGGTCTGGGTCTCTATTTATAGAGTTTATGCCTTGCTTAGAAATCTTGATCAAATCTTCAATAGAATCTTCACTAGAATCTCTAATCATATCTTTGAATCAATCCTTCAAATCTTCCTCTTTTTAATTTAATGGAAAACTTTCCTTAAAAATATTCAAACGAAGATTTGATAAGATCTTCAATGATTCAGAAATCCAAAGCAACTCTACTTGATATCTCCAATTTATCTCTTTATTGAGCTGAAATTACTGCAAAATATCAGAAATCTTATGAGAATATTATTGAGAATAAAATAACAATTTAATTATAATTCTCATATTTTTTAATAACTTTTAAATCAATTTCACACTCATATTGACCCTTAATACATAGTAAATTGGAGACTCATGAGCTTGTTCATGCATATAATATGTATGTTGGTACATAGGATGTACCGTGTCTCTGGCCAGTAGACAGTTTGTCTTCGGGCATTACGGACTTCCACTGGATAGGTCTCCGAGAGGGAGTTCCAGTTGACCTAGGGTCGTGGTGTGTGATCCGGATAGGAGCACACTAGAAAGTCTCGGGTTTGGGTAGATGTTCTGGGAACACGCCTTGGTTGAGACCCGTAGGCTTATATGCCGAGCCAATAGGCTGGACGTTGTGTGGTATTGGCATTGACCATTCCAGCTTCGTCGTATTTTGTATCGCTATGCTCCCCTATTTCTCTAAATCCCTTGCTTTATCCCGTTTTCAAGATGTTATTTTATGTTATTTATATGCATCAAAGTGAGCCATTGGGCGGAGTATTCTCCAGAACCTCTGGGTTACTGAGATATATTCGTATATCTCACCCCGTCTCGGGGGCTTTATTTCAGGAGGTAGCAGTGGTGCAGGAGCGGTGGGCAAGAAGCCCATGGGACGATTGAGACATAGGATGATTCATTTTGCATTTTGGTGGCCATTGGGCCTAGGCTAGACTTAGGGTATGAACATTGCATATGGATGTAGGAGGAGATTTATTATCATATTTGTTCATACCATTTTTGCCTAAGTCTAGTTATCATGTATTATTTGAAGGTCAAGGTTTGTAATTGTAATATGTCATTGGAAGCCTTGTAATTTGTACATGAATTGATGTAACCATGAAGCATATGTAATATGATGAAAGGGAAATAGGCCTATTTTAGGATTATGATTATGTGTATGTTTAGAAAATGCATGCAAATGGACATTGGTGATTGAAATATGTTAAGTGTAATAAAGTAAGTAATATGGTATGAATTGAGTATTTTGATATAAACTGTGAAGGGTTGTAAGAGCCCCAAGGCATTGCTGGTCCTTGTGTGTGTCACCCTATGATTATTAGGTACCATTTGAGGTCATAGATCACTTGTACAAATTTGGGGATTATTGGAAAAACAAAAGAAACTTTGGCGAATTTTCTAAAAATTGGCAGAATTTAGGCGAACTTCGGGAGAGCATATTGTTGGGCTTCCTCTTTCAATGCTAAGCCCAAACCCATTGAGGGGTTTCCTAAAAACCCTAACCCTAGATCTCACCTCCTCTATATATTCATTAGTTATGGGTGGATGCTAGGTTAAAAGATTAGAGAGAAATTTTGAGAAATAATTATTTGATTGTTTGAGCAAGCAAAGCTTCATGCTTTGCATTTGAGAGATCTCTAGAGAGAGTTTTAGTGAAACATATCTAGGGTAGTTTGATTATCACCATTGTTGGAGAGGTTGAGTTAACCACCACATTTGTGTATTTGATTCTTTGTAACCATTTTTTTCATAGTGGATTTTTTGATCTGGACTAGGTCCCGTGGGTTTTTTACTTCTTCATTGAAGAAAGTTTTCCCACGTTAAATCTGGTTGTAATCTTCTTCTCTCTCTCCTATTTTTCGTTTTGTTTTTCCGCTGCGCTGCCCGACCTGGTGAAATTCAGGCCGAGGTATTGCTGAGATCTGAGATCGAGGATTTCATTGACTGACTTCCGCAAAGGCCCCTGAGCCGATCTGAGGGAACCGATTTTTCCCAAAAGCGGTATTAGAGCCCGGGTTCGACGGGTTCTGAGGGAGATGAGATGGAGACCAGTGGCATAACCAATGATGGAGACATGTTCAAGTTGACCGCAGATAATTTCACCTATTGGAGACCGATGATGGAAGATCATCTCTACTGCAAAGATTTACATGAGCCCATTATCCTTGATGAGAGACCGGCAGGGAAAACTGATTAAGAGTGGGAGATCCTGAGTCGGAAGGCGGTAGCCACGATCAGGAAATATATTGATAAAAGCCTCTTTGAGCACGTGTCCGAGTTCACGAACGCGTATGAGTTGTGGACGAAGCTGGAGTCCATGATTCAGAAGAAGACTCCCAAGAATAAAGCATACCTGGTTCGCCGACTTGTGAAGCTTGAATACAAGGACGACATGAGCATGATTGAACATCTCAACACCTATATAAAGGTATTGTGAATCAGCTGTCAAAGGCTGAGATGAAAATTGATGATGAGAAGCAGGCTTTGCTGCTGTTGAGCTCGCTGCCAGAAAGCTGGGATACTTTGGTGGTGACTTTGAGTAATTCAGCTCCAGAAGGAAAGTTGAAGATGGATGTCGTGACAGACAGTCTTTTGAGCGAAGAAGTCAAGAGAAGAGAACGAGGTGTTTCAAGCACGTCTGAGGCCAACATTGCTGAAAACAAAGGGAAATCTGACTCCCGAGGTAGAAGCAAAAGCAGGGGTAGAGGTCGTGATCGACTAGAAAAATCCAGAGGTCGGTCAAAGCCGAAATATGAGTTGAAGTGCTTTTACTGTGGAAAACCAGGCCATAAGAAGCTAGACTGCTGGACCCTGCAGAATGATGAGAAGAATGGCTCTGTGAAACCGGATCAGATTATTCCCAAGAAGAGGGAAGACAAGAGCACCACTGCGGTGGCTGCCAACCCGGATGCCGAGATAGTCCTCCTTGGTGAGGATAATTATTTGAATGTTGCATATGATGACTGCACCTGGATTTTTGACTCTGGTGCCTCCTTCCACGTTACTCCACACAAAGGTTTTTTCTCCTCTTACCGAGGTGGTGATTTTGGAGTCGTGAAGATGGGAAATCAAGTGACCAACAAGATTGTTGGTGTCAGTGATGTAACTCTGACCACGGATGTCGGATGCCGACTTGTGTTGAAAGATGTAAGGCATGTTCCTGACATGCGTTTGAACCTAATCTCGGTAGGCAAACTTGATGATGCCGGGTTAGTAAACTACTTCGGTAGTGTTAGATGGAAGTTGGCCAATGAAAACTTGGTCGTGGCCCGAGGTAAGAAGGAAGGCTCCTTGTACGTGATGCAAGAAAAGATCAATGGCGGAGAAGCCAATTCTGTTCGAGATGAACCTAGCTTGGAGCTATGGCACAAGCGCCTCGGCCACATGAGCGAGAAAGGGCTCCAGATCCTGAACAAGAGAGGATTATTGACCGGGTTGAAAGGCCAAGCGTTGGAAAGTTGCACGCATTGCATAGCTGGAAAGCAGCACCGAGTTTCTTTTGTGAGACCGGATCAACCAAGACAACGCAGGTATATTCTTGACCTCGTCCATACTGATGTCTGCTCCATGTCAGAAAGATCCCTTGGAGGAGCTCAGTACTTTGTTTCATTCATTGATGACCATTCCCGCAAAGTATGAGTATATTTGTTGAAGTCTAAAGACCAGGTACTCCAATCCTTTAAAGAATTCCATGTTATGGTTGAAAGGGAGACTGGCAAGAAATTGAAGGTGGTCCGATCTGATAATGGTGGTGAGTATTGCGGCCCATTTGATGCATACTGCAGAGCAGCCAGGATTCGACTAGAGAAGACGCCCCCCAAGACACCTCAGCTGAATGGACTGGCTGAGGGGATGAACAGAACTATTGAAGAGAAGGTTCGAAGCATGTTATCCAATGCTGGATTGCCGAAATCAATATGGGGAGAAGCCGTCAAAACAGTTGTTGACTTGATCAACCTCTCACCTTCACGGCCACTTGAAGGAGAAATTCCATAAGAAGTCTGGACAGGTCGGAAAGTGGCCTACAATCAATTGAAGGTGTTTGGATGCCGAGCTTTCGTGCATATCCTTAAATATAAAAGGGCAAAACTTGATGCGAAGACAAAAGAATGCATCTATCTCGGTTCACCGAAATTCGAGTTTGGGTTCCGACTTTGGGATCCAATCAATAAGAAGATCGTTAGAAGCTGAGATGTGATCTTTCATCAGCATGAGAACATTCATGACATCTCGAAGCCCTAAGTCTGGGTTTTTGTCAGACGTGAAGAACCCATCCCTCTTGTCCGAGCTGAAGCAGGGGGAGAAAATCAAGAAAATGAAGAAAATGATGATCAGCAACAAGCTGAAGATGACCAAGACACTGAGGTCCGACTTGATGATGAGATCCGGGATGAGAATGATGAACCGAGTTCTCAAGCTGGAGAACAGCCGAGATATCCAACTCGAGAAAGAAGACCCTCTACAAGATACCCATCTGATGAATACACCGTTGTTGCTGAAGACGGTGAGCCTCAGAGTTATGATGAGGCTGTGACGAGCTCAGGGAAAGAAGAATGGGAAAAGGCAATGCAAGACGAGATAAAGTCTCTGCACGAGAATCAGACTTATGAGCTGACTGAGTTGCCAAAAGGAAGACGAACTTTGAAAAATAAATGGGTCTACAAGATTAAGAATGAAGAGAACGGACAAAAGCCGAGATACAAAGCCCGGATTGTAGTGAAAGGCTGCAATCAGAAGAAAAGAGTTGATTTTGAGGAGATTTTTTCTCCTGTGGTGGAAATGACCTCGGTCCGAACCGTGTTAGCCATGGCGACTTCGATGGACCTCGAGGTAGAACAAATGGACGTGAAGATGGCATTTCTTCACGGTGATTTAGAAGAAGAAATATATATGGAGCAACCTGAAGGATTCAAAGCTCCAGACCAAGAAGACTTGGTATGTCGATTGAAGAAGAGTCTCTATGGCTTGAAGCAAGCACCTCGGCAGTGGTACAAGAAGTTTGAATCATTCATGACTGATCATAAGTTTAAAAAGACAGATGCTGACCACTGTGTATTTGTGAAGAGGTATGAGGCCGGAGATTTTTTGATTTTGTTGTTACATGTTGATGACATGCTTATTGTAGGGAAAGATAAATCGAGGATAGCCGCCCTGAAAAAGGCATTGAGCTCGTCCTTCGCAATGAAGGACCTCGGCCCTGCAAAGCAAATTTTCGGAATCAAGATCATCCGAGATAGACAGAAGAAGCTACTGTGGCTGAGTCAAGAGAAGTATATTGAGAAGATTCTAAAGAGATTCAGCATGGACAAAGCCAAAACAGTTAGCACCCCCTAGCCGGACACATAAAGCTGAACCAGGAGCGATGTCCGAGATCTGATGAAGACAAAGATGAGATGATGAAGGTCCCGTACCAATCCGCTGTCGGAAGCTTGATGTATGCAATGGTTTGCACTAGGTCCGACTTGGCGTATGTTGTTGGAGTGGTAAGCCGGTATTTGTCAAACCCCGGCAAAGAGCACTGGGAAGCAGTGAAGTGGATCTTCAAGTACCTCTGAGGTACGACCGACTTATGTCTCCGATTTGGAGAAGGCAAAGCCGAGTTGTAAGGATACTCGGATTCTGATTTAGGGGGAGACGCTTACTCGAGGAAGTCGGCTACAGGATATTTGATGAGATTTGCCGGAGGAGCTGTCTCTTGGCAATCAAGACTTCAGAAATGTGTTGCACTATCGACAACTGAGGCTGAGTACATTGCCGCGACTGAGGCAAGCAAAGAGATGTTGTGGATGAAGAAGTTCCTCATGGAACTCGGCCATGATCAAGACAAGTACGAGCTGGGTTGTGACAATCAAAGCGCAATCCATCTTGCGAAAAATTCGACCTATCACTCCCGTACTAAGCATATTGATGTGAGGTATCACTGGATCCGGGATGTGGTAGAAGGTGGAGAGCTTGAACTCGTCAAGGTCCACACTGACCAAAATTGGTCCGACATGATGACAAAGCCGGTTCCAACAAGAAAATTTGAAGACTGCTGTGAAGGAGCCAGGTTGATGTTGAAGCCGACGCATTGAAGTCAGAGGGGGAGATTTGTTGGGCTTCCTCCTTCAATGCTAAGCCCAAGCCCATTGAGGGGTTTCCTAAAAACCCTAACCCTAGATCTCACCTCCTCTATATATTCATTAGTTGTGGGTTGAGGCTAGGTTAAGAGATTAGAGAGAAATTTTGAGAGATAATTATTTGATTGTTTGAGCAAAGCTTCATGCTTTGCATTTGAGAGATCTCTAGAGAGAGTTTGAGTGAAACATCTCTAGGGTAGTTTGATTATCACCATTGTTGGAGAGGTTGAGTTAACCACCACATTAGTGTATTTGATTCTTTTTAACCATTATTTTCATAGTGAATTTTTTGATCTGGACTAGGTCCCGTGGGTTTTTTACTTCTTCATTGAAGAAGGTTTTCCCACGTACTTGGTGAAATTCAGGCCGAGGTATTGCTGAGATTTGAGATCGAGGATCTCATTGACTGACTTCCGCAAAGGCCCCTGAGCCGATATGAGGGAACCAAAAAGGATTATAGCCGGAATATGCATCCATAAAGGATAACAACTGGAACCCGGATAAGTTATCCACAATTTGATCTATGTTGAGCAGTGGATATGAATCTTTAGGACACACTTTATTAAGATCCGTGTAATCCGTACAGACCCTCCATTTCACATTAGGCTTTTTCACCATAACTACATTGGCTAGCCATGTAGTATATTGAATCTCTCTTATGAACCCGGCATCCAGAAGCTCCTTTACATGTTCCTCTAGAACCTGTCTGCTTTCAGGTCCCAACTGATAAGAACCTCACCAAGAATAGTAAGACCCAAGACCAATTTAGTTAAGACTGTTTCTATAATCAGGAATTTAAGCAAGAAATAAAGAATCTTAACCCGTTATCTATGGAAGATAAGAACCAAAGGTACAAAGAAGGATAAAGATACCACACTCAAGAAAGAAGAAGGTGAGTGATAAGCCTGGTTTGAACGCCACAAGAACAAACTTCTTGATAAGTTCAGAGTTCTAGATAAGAACCAAAGAGAAGAAACCTCCCTATTGTTATTATAACTTCAAAGTCTGATTACAAGAGTTGTATCCTCCCTTATTTATACTTGGAACATCCCTCCAAGGATAAGAAAGGACTAACAAATGAAAAGACACTAATTTAAAGTTGACAACTTGGAAAAAGAAAAAAACTCTAATTAGCCCACTAATCATTAATGACATTGAAAATGTTAATCAACCCTACTAAGCATTAATAACATTGAAAATACTATCAGCCCCACTAAGCATTAATGACATTGAAAATGGCTAATTATTCCACTCAACCTCTCTTGCATTGATGGCATTAACTAAATTCTGATTATGATTAAATTTGGACTTGATGTCTTTATGAGTAGCCCACATTTGCTGGATTAACCAACTAAGATCTTCTTTAAACTTCTTGGCCCTTGATCTTGTGATTGACCCATTTGACAATTGTAATGGATCACTAGGTGTTGTCTCCTTATTCATATCACCAACTTCCTTTTCTTTTGAGCAACTGGGGTTGATCTAGGATATATGGTCAACTTATGACAACAAATGTTAGAATCAATCCCAAGAATCTCTGATGACTTCCACGCAAAAACATTTTTATTCTCCTTCAAAAACTCTATTAACTCGGCTTTAACAACTGAGTTGATAGTTTTACTGATAGTTTTACCAATTTTGGTAAATTGTCCAGGCTCATTGCCTAAGATAACATCTTCTAGTCTCCATCTGGTTCGGGTCTTTGGATGACAACCTCTTCTCTCATATCTAGTTCAACCACGTTGACTGGCTTACTTGGATGACAAGTGATTTCCTGCTTTTCAACTTTATATCCTGGACGAATCCGAGGTGGAAATAAATGTCCTCCTTCATTATCTTCGACAACATCAAAGTAGCATTTCTAAGACTCCTTTTGATCTCCTTGGATAGTGATAACTTCATTTTTATTGTTCACCATCTTCAACTTCTGATGCTTAGTAGACACTAGCATATCCCGCTTATGAAGAGTTGGTCTTCTTAAGATTACATTGTATGGAGAGGGGAAGTCGACTACAATGAATCTTACTTGTTCCGACTTCAATGCCTATTTTGTTCCCAGAGTAAATATAAGATCTATGTATCCTTTAGGGGGAAGATGGGGAACCTCAAAGTGGCTCTATTTCATTATATTCCATCCATATACTAATTCCATTCATTGAATATCCCTATCTTGGATGTCATTGAGTTATTCTCTCCATTGAAGGCTATCAGTGTAATCTTATATGGTTTGACGTCTTCCTCATGAAGGTTCATCCTCTCAAAAGCATCCCAAAGGATAATATCAACACAGCTACCAGCATTAATGAAGTCGATAGAGGAGCATGTCCTGGTACTACATCTTTCAAATCTTCTTTAGTAAAATACAATAGAGGAGCATCCGGTTTATTGAGATCTTTAAACTTTGGTCAATCCTTAACCAAAAGCACTTCTCTGAGATATCTCATCTTTGAACTTACTGTATCTCCTCCTCCACCTAGAGCTCCACTGATAACATTACAGTCGAACTCAACTTCTGAAAATTCATCTTCATTGGAGTCTGCCATCTTTCCTTTATCTTCCTTCCTTTTCTTTTTAGGAACTGGGCTCTTACTTTTGCTTCGACCTCATAATTTTTGCTTATTATTGTTCTTCCATCCTTGAGTCTTAATTACATACTAACGCAACTTTCCATCTCAGATGAATTTCTCCACAACATCTCTAAGGTCCCAGTATTGATCAGTAGTGTGCCCGAGTCCATTGTGGAATGCACAAAATCTAGATTGATCCAAACCTCCTTTGTTGAATACTGGCTGAGGTCGCTCTACTTTCTTCATTTCGGTCATGGCCACTTCTCTCCATATTTGAGACCGGGGTACATTCAGAGGAGTACATGTCTCATTTCTCTATCCGGAATCTGTAATCCGGGTTTCTTCCTCAAAAATCTTGTTTCTTATTTCCTGGTCGTTCTCTTTCCTTTGTAGCTGGATTTTTTCTTTTCAGACTCCGATTTCTATTCTCCTTTTCTGAAGAATTTGTTATTTCCATCTATTCAAGCTCCAAGTACTTTTTTGACCGAGCTCTGAATTCTTCCAGCGTTTTCACTGGATCTTTGTATATTGACTTTGCTAGCCGAATGAACCATCTAAGCCGACTACAATCAAATGCACATGCATATTCTCTTGTAAACTCGAAACTTGTAATGTCGCGTCTTTGAAACAGTCCAAATATTTCTAGAGAGTCTCTCCAGATTGCTGCCGGATTTTTCCAAGCCCAAACTCGGACTTCAGGTGCTTCTTACTTGTTACAAAGTTCTAAAGAAAATTCTCTCCAAAATCCTCAAAGGATCCTATCGAATTTGCAAGCAGAGTTGAAAACCATGTTTGCGCAACTCCAGTCAAAGTTGTTGTAAATATCCGAGAAATGATGGGCTCATCAATTCCTCTTATATACATATTAGTATCAAATGTATCAATGTGGACCTGTGGATCATGACTTCTATCATATTTCGGCAAGTGTGTCGAGTCAAACTCCTATGGGAATGAGCACTAACAATCTCATTATTAAAAGGACTATTATTGTATCGCCCCTTACGATATTTTCTTCTATACATCCCGATTTTAACACGCCCTGGAACTTGGATATCATGATCGTGACCAGCTTCATGGCGGTTCGGGTGAACCCTCGGATTTCGGTCATGATCATCTTCATACCGATTAGGCTCCATATTCCTGCTTATTCCAGCATCCAGGTTTCGGGTTATCACATTTTCATTTTGAGCATCGTTCTCTAAGTCACGACCTTCATTATTTCCAACCTGGACCTGATTATCAACATTTGAATTTCGGCTAGTGTTGACTACACCACGTCCTTCAGTAAATCCAAACTGGGTTTGGTTATCCAGGTTACGATCCGTATTAACCTGAACCTGATTGTTCTGATTTTGGTCCGTATTAACTCAGAACTGATTATTTGTATCATTAGCATCCCTGAGCTTATGGGCCTCTCTATGCCTTCTTTTATTTTCTTCATCTCGGATCTGGCCTCTAGCATGTTCTCGATTTCTAATTTGCAATAGACGCTCTTCCAGTTCCTACATTCTTCGAAATTCCTCTTGCCTTTGGATATTACTACGAGGCTCCATCTCCTTCTGCATCCTTTGAACATCCTCCTGCCTCTGAACATTTCCGCGATGTTCCATCTCATCCATCTGCCTTAGGGTCGCATTAAAAGCGGTCTGTGTAAGACGAGCTTCTGGATATGCTGGTTGATGTTGGAGTGGCGCCGTTTGATTCTGTGGATTATCCACCATAGCAGGCGTGGAGGCTGTATCCGAGACATCCTCGCTTACATGAACAACATCATAATCTGGTGCCGCTTCATGTTCAGGCTAATTTTGTGGTTGATCTACCTCCTCCAAAATACGATTCGACGGTAGATTCGGATGTGGCGGCAATTGAGCGCTACTCCTTGTATGAACCACCATTCTTGATTGTGATCGTTGGAATAATGATTTTGACGTTCCCCATAGACGACGCCAATACTCTGTCCTAAAGATAGAGATTCCTAGCTCAATAGGCTAGTGAGTATTTTTGGATCTAGGTGCTCTCTCTAAGATATCTATGAGTTAGATACCCTTGAGTTTAGCAGATCACTGTGCACCGATGAATAAAAGACATGTTTCGCCAAAGGGATGGTGTGTGCGCACAATGACAACATAACAGTAAGATAGACAATAATGATACATCTAAGCTTTACCTTTTATTTATAGAGTTTACCTGTAGGTATTAGGATACTGGACCTTCGGTGCCTTTTCTAGCAACCCAAGCCTATGTTTAATGCTGTCATATTAGGGTTGATATCTTTGTGAGGCCATATAATAAATAAGCCTCACATATGAGTCCATAACACACCCAAAATAGACAAATTTTTTTGGTCTCATTAGCCATATTTTTGCAAATGTCAATGATATTTTGGAAGGAATGAATTCTCCAATGTACATAAAAACATTTCACGCAATGGAAACTGTTCCGGGTATATACCAAATATCGTACCTAGATCAATGTCCAAGAGGCTTCCTGTTTAATCTAGAACATTCCTACTTAGCATTTAACCCATGAACCCGGGTCGCTTTTCCCATTCCTTGATATCTACAATCCTCTACTGGAAACCGCACTGGGGCCACTACTTTGGGGATAACTACTCCCCATGACTAGAATAAATATAGGAAAGATATCCGTAAAGGACACACTTGATACACATAGCAATAATCCCATTTCTGTCAGAGCATTATCACACCAACCTTATAGCATTCATCCTACTGATATCAATACATTATCGCCCTAAGTCTAGATATTGATGTTCACTTCCGAACATCTGGTGCTGTTTATGGGAACCGTAAATTACTATTCTTATCCTATCGGTATAGAGCGACAGAGGGAGACAACCTCGTGTGCGCACTCATCAACTCTTAGCCTCCGTGCCCATATTCAAAAGCTTCTACCCCATATTACGTGGTTGCGATGAATCTAGAATGACCTCAAGAAATCCACCGTAGGCCCTTATCGAAAATATAATGAAGCCATCGATGCAAATAAAGATGAAAGAAATGAGGACCTCGAAGCATTCCGGAGAATTTGTCAAATCGTTGAGGAAAAAATGAATGTGCTCATTTCAAGGCATCTATGGTTTTACACCAAATCAGTTTCAAATTTACCACGCAGATACATCGCAACAGAGATATATTAATTACTTTCCCATATTTTAAATTTAATTGAAACATATTGAGCTCAGTTGTATTTTTAAATTTCTATCGATTGATACAATTCATCTGCCCAAGGTGTTCCTTTTTTCTTTTACATGAAAATAATTTCTATAACTTTAATTCCTACAATAGGCTTGTAGTAACTGATGAATTTCTAAAGCTAACATATTTGTTTTTTTTGTTCATTGCTGATTTGGTCACCTATAAATGAATCACAAGCAGGAAGCCGGAAGGAGGAAGCAAGAGCCCTCCAAGAGACGAGCAAGAGAATGCTACTAAAGCTGATTGTAGTGAAGTAGGAAAAAGGAAGCATGAAGCTGGAAGGAGGAAGCAGGAGGAACAAAACAAGGAGGAACTCATCAGTAGAAAAAATGATGGTTGTACCCATGATGGTTGTATCTATCGAAATTGAAGTGTCCATGACTACCGTAGCAATGAGCAAGGTGAACCATTGGCTTCGAGTTTTATTGCATCTGCGTATAAAAATTGGTGTTGTTGATCCAAAAAAGCGCAATTATATGATGAAAAGGTTTTAAGACACATGTCCTTTCATGACAAAGCAATGAAGATCGTTGGGCGACTTACGTGTAACCAGGTGTGGAAATTCCAGATTTGCATTGTCTATTTTAAATATTCCTTCTTTTATCACTTTTCATAAAAATCGTAACAAATAATGTTTTTATGCCTTTAGAACATGGTAGGATCCTTCTTAATCCTATATATTCGAATAAGAGATTCTTGACAGTTAAAATATATATTATCCAATTTTTATAATCTCTTTTGTGAAATGAATTTTTAGTTAACTTTACTACAAGTAAGTTTGAACTTGTCCAGAGTAAACAACCAATGATAGCCATGGTTAGTGGTATACCAAGCTGTCATGCAGTTACTGGAGTATCTACACGAAGTAACTTTCATCTTGTAACTTTCATCTTATCCAGACCACAGTCACACCAGCATGTCATCTTGGCTATTAGCATGCATCTTAACTATAAGGAAGAATGACTTCTCAACAGTATATACGGGTTCTTGCTAAAACCCATCTTGCTTTTTTGTTATCTTTATAACCTTTCAATAAATGCCCTAACAATTAGCAGAGTTCTTTACAAGCTTGCATGTTTTATATTTTTCAGGGTCCAACACATTTACCAGCATCATTAATGAGAAGTGAAGCAATAACAATCAGGCTAGAAGTTAAGGCCCCTTGGGAACCTGTATTTTTCCTAGTCGAAAGCAGGAAAATTAAAAGCCCTTTGTCGCCAAAGTTATGATCCCTTGGACACCCGTCCTTTTCATAATCAGAAGCGAAAAAATTAAAAGTCCCTTGTCGCCAAAGTTATGGCCACTTAGGCACTGTCCTTTTCCAAGTCGAAAGCGAGAAAATTAAAAGTCCATTGTCACGAAAGTTATGTCCCCTTGGGCACCCGTCCTTTTCTAAGTCGAAAGCGAAAAAATTAAAAGTCCCTTGTTGTCTAAGTTAAGGCACCTTGGGTACTCGACTTCCCCAAGTAGGAAGCAATATTGAAAATGTCCCCTATTTTCGCAGGCATGTTGGGCACCCGACATCCCTAAGTGGGAAGCGAGAAGCAGGATTGACAAAGTTCCTTGTTGCCACAGGCACCTTGGGCATCTGACTTCCCCAAGAGGGAAGCAGGAAGTAGGATTAACAAAGTCTCTTGTTGCCACATGCACCTTGGGCATTCAACTTCCCCAAGTGGGAAGTGGGAAGCTTGATTGACACCCTTATTGCATAAAAGCACCCTCGGTACCCTGCCTTCCCCAAGAAGGAAGCGAGAGGATAAACACCCAAGCTCGAAAATGGTCATAAATATACACGAAAATAAACCCATGAACCTATACCAAAGAGGCTTCTCACATGATCTAGAACATTCCTACTTAGAATTTAACCCATGAACCCGGGTCGTGGGATTGCATCCACGACCCTCTTCCCACTCCCTGATATCCACAATCATCTGCTGGAAACCCACTACCTTGAGAATAATTTCTCTCCATTGCTAGCAGCCTAGCATAAATATAAGAACGTATCTATAAAGGACACATCAATACACACAGCAATAACCCCATTACTATCAGAGCATTATCGCACCAACCTTATAGCATTAATCATTATTCCTTATTGATATCAATGCATTATCACCCTAAATCTCGATATTAATGTTCACTTTCGAACAGAAATCGTTGTTGATTCCATCAAAAAATTATTGGGGAAAAAGTATCGACCCTGGGTTGAAAAATTCGTCATGTGGCAATGTTATATTTCCTTATTAAAATTTTAAAATAGAGATAAATTTCCAATTGTATAAGGAGAAAAACCCAAGGGCAAAAAAAATCTATGCTCACATTTTGTTTTTCCGTAGTCAACTACCTAGCAATTTGTTCCCCTAAGGCATTATGGTTGTACTAGTAGTTGACTTGTAACCCTTTTAAGGAAATTTCACTTTTATAACTCTTATAACTGTGTTTTGATTTTCAGTGTCTTATTTTACATAACCCATGGGCCATGGTAAAGACTGTATGCTATACTACTATATTAATACGTCATTCTCACAATCATGAAGAAAATTATTGTCAAAAGATTTCTATATTTAGCTTTTCATACGTATTTATCGAGCCACTTTTTTTTTCTTATTTTCTCTTAAGTTTTTGGAATGAAAAAAAAAAAAAACTATTTAACAATGCAACTAATTTTCAAATAGCTGAAAATTAGATAAGTTTCTTGACTGCTTCTAGTGTTTTAACATATGTATTTATTTATTTTTCGTCAATTTTTTTTCGTTTTTAAAATTCTGACAGTTGAGGTGAAAGATAATCCACATATTATAATATTTTTATTATATAACATCAGTACAACAGTTGTGGTGTAAATTAGGGAAGCTTGTGTAATAGGGGCCTATGGCTCGCTCTATTACATATAGTAAAAAATAAAAGGCTCAGGGCTAAAAAAAAATCTATTTAAAAAGCAGACAATAGTTTATCGAAAAAGAAAAAAAGAAAGCAAGCAATAGATTTTTTTTTACATACCGGACATGTAAATCTACAGGCTAGTTTATATCATATTATTTAATTTAAATAAAATAAATAAATTATTATTTTAATGATTTCGAATAATAAAATAATATTATTTTAATTATTGAATGTCTAATAGACTTAAATAGAGTAACATGTTTAGGCTTAGACTTTTATTTTTTAAATATAGATTCGACCAAACTTATAATTTGAGCCTACAGGTTATTCCATACCATACATAGAATATTTTACGCAAACTTGACCTATTTAAGTCAAAACCTAACCTAATCCAGTCTATTTACACCCCTAAATTCCTAATTAATTTCAAATATTTAATGGGCTTTTTTTTCCTTCCTTTTTGAATATATAGCTTCTTGAATTCACGACATTTTTTAACACGAATGTTCTTAATATCTTTTACATGAATCATGAACTAAGTTTGGGATCATGTTTTAACTTGATTAAATATTAATTATTTTACTTTAATTGAAATTTTATTTATGGGGCAGGATATTCTTACATCGGTGTAAGAGTTAGAAGTCTTACATTTAATCTTGACTATTGATTCACTTGTGTCCAATGACTTACATTACTAAAAAATTTGAGCCCTTACATATAAGTGAGATCAGCGGATATAATTGAAAGTATAACTTACACTGGTATAAAATGATCATAATCCTTTATTTTATCTATATATTCATCAGTTTGGTTTGATTACAATTTATATGATTACTCGCCCTATGTGAACATAATTCTCATGTTTCATTTTCCTCCTTTTGCACGGTATAAATTTAACAAAAAATAAAATAAGAATAAAGCAAAACCCTTTTCCTTTTGAGAGGAAAAAATAAAATAAAAAGAATATTGATTTTCTGTACAAACTAACACCTTTGACAAGAGCTTTTCACTTTAATTTTTTATTTTTAAAAAGAAAAAACAAGTAGTACAGTGAACCATGTCCAATTCCCACACCAACCAACTTTGATGAACAAATCATTCCACGATCAATGCCATGATCTCCATGCTCATTTTCCTTATTTTCTTGTTCTTGTCAAGGATTAGGATTCTTTGAAAAGATCGAAATTGGGTATGAAATTTGCAGTCAAAGCCTGAAAACTTGCCAACCCTTAACTAAAATGAGAAAAATGAAGGATAAAGGCACATTGGGCAACATGTGAATGCATCTATTGGTGCATGTGACACAGTGCTAACTTCAGTTTCATGTAGAATTTAATATACCTTTCAGTATTGACGCTAAGGCACACAAACAGAATGACTCCCTGACATCTCAGTCAAACTATACCAAACTCCATACAAACAAATTCATGGAAATAGATGTTCTCATGTGAAAAAATGATCATGTGGTCATGTTATTTGATCACAACCACTCATTAATGATAAAATAAGATAAGAGAGAGAAAAGTGTATAATTTTTAAATGAGTGATTGTGATCAAATAATACGACTACATGACTACTTTTCCACATGAGAGGATCCATTCCCCAAATTCATATACTTTCGTTGTTCTTACACTATGCGCACACACATACACACATATATATACACGCGCAAACTAAGCATCTATTTAAGTTGGAAAAAATGTGTGTCATTTTAAAGGATGCAAAGTTGTGTCATTTTAGGAGAGAGAAAGAAATAGATAAAAGAGGAGAGAGAGTTAACAAAAAATAAAGGTATGGTCCCACCTCTTTGTGAGAGTGAAATGATATAGGTTGTGTCATTTAAAAGATAAACATTTTTCCTATTTAAGTTTAATTGAAATGGTTATGTATGATGTTATCAAAAAAAAAAAAATGGTTATGTATGAGGCAGATTGGTTTATATATTGTTCTTACACCTAACCTAACTCGTTAATCTATATCATTCATTATTGTAATTTAATGAGTTACACTCATTAATTAATTATCAATTCTCAATAAATTATTACTGTTATGTGCACATAGATCAACTATCAAAATGAGATGAGAGACTTTTTATTCTTACACCTCATATAAGTAATGTCCCAATTATGTATGAATATTAAAAATGATTGGGTGAGAACTTCCTAATGGTGTGAAAGACAAAAAGAATTATATAATTCAAATTTTCTACGCACTAAAAATTATAACAATAGTGTAGAAGCAGAAATTATTCTGCTTATTTTTCTCGTAAATTGATATTAATACAATCATGTGTATTCTTCCCCCCGACCACTTTTTCTTTTTTATTTTTTCCTTTCGCAACCTTTTCTCCTGCAGGATTTATTCACGGAAATAAGTTAGAGGAATGCTATAAATATTTATGTACCTCATAATAAACTCTCATTCATTGGAGACAACTGATATATTAATAGCCAAAATTTTGTTCACGAGAAGAACAAGCAGCAATTACCATATCTAACTTCTTTATATTTTCTAATTAATCAACACAAACTTATTTTGAAGAACTATCTATAGGAAATTGCAAAATAGGATTATATGAAATTAGAACACCAAAAGATTTAGGCTTACTTGTTGGAGACATGATTCTTGATTTCTTAAAGGCTTCTTGTTTCCTCTAATGCTCCTGCAATAAAAAGATCAGGATGTTCCTTTGTAATTCACACCACTCTTTGATCACAACCATCGATGGGGCGAGTTGTGGAGTGATAGTTTTCTAACACACTGTGAATGCAGAGGGGACCTAGCCAAACTTATTAACCCTAGTCCCCTTCCCATCATGGGCCTATTGGTTAGGCCTACACTGTTATCCACACTAATCAGTTTCTAGATATCCAAGCCTAAATCAAAAGGATCACTAATTAACTTGGCTTTATACTGCACCCTTATATAGATCATGACTTAGCCCGTTTTTATTAAAACAAGAAAAACTACAATTGATTGAAGCCCATAATTAATAGAAAAATTTCTAACATTCTCCCACTTTGGCAAAATCAATTGTAAAATTTTAATTTAAAAGAGAAAAGGAAAACAAGTTATTTGAAAACGACTCTCGGGCTAAGGACTAATTCTTATAATGTGCCCACATTTTAAGAAAACACATGATCCAAGGTGCAATATCTGAATATGACTTCATCCATCTAAAATCAAATAACATTGAATCAGGCGGTGATCATACCCTTACCGATATAAAACCTTTCATGGTCACAAATGTTACTTGACTCCGTCGACTAGTCATTAGTGTGGAGTGTAGAAGGAAAATAGCATGCTAATGTGATCCAACAACAGCCAAACTTCTATTTTCTCTGCCAGTCCTCAAAATTCTCCCAGATTCCTTAAAGCCAGTGAAATCCATGATTTATCAAAAAACCATCATATAATCAAATATGGTGTCGACTACGGGCCCTGTAGTTCTAACAACACCATTATGTCTCAAACTCCCATATAGTGTCAACCACAGACATGATGGTTCCAATGACACTGAGTTTCAAAATCATGCCTCAAACTTCAAAATAGTGTCAACCACAAGCATGGTGGTCCTAACAACACAGAGTTCCAAAATCTTATTATCATGCCTCAAACTCCAATATAGTGTCAACCACAGGTATGGTGGTCCCAACGACACTGACTTCCAAAATCTTATTATCATGCCCCAAACTCCAATATAGTGTCAACCACAGGCATGGTGGTCCCAATGACACTGAGTTCCAAAATATCTCACAATTGATCAACATAAATACATATGTTCAATATATGCAATAATAAAACTCAAATCCTTTTCAATTGTTCAAAATAAAATTTTTCTGTTAAATAAAAATCAATTATATCTAAAATAAATTGTTCAACATAACAAGAAAATAATAAATGATTCAAACTCCCACTAATTAACTAAATCAAAGGAATTCACAATGCTCATATTCTTCACATGTATTTATCATGGGCCTAAATCCTTTGGTTAGAGTCAGTCAATATTCTCAACAACTAAGTCATCACATACAATACAAGAAAATGAAATTTTTTTCCACTGACTTTATGATAAATATACTAACGAAAATTATTTTCATCATAGCTCAATAATTTTTTTGAAATTGATTGTGATGATTGATTTCACTTATACTTTATAACTTTAATTCTTTAATTAAATACAAGTTGATCAATCACTAAAAATGAGTATAAGATTTTATATTTCTACACTAGCAACTATAAGAATATCTTGCCTAAATATATTACTATATTTTTGAAAGGGTTATAATTTTTAATACTAATTATAATAGTCACTTTTTTAATAATTTAACAATATATACTATAGATGAAAATAATAAAAAGTAATTTACAGTATAATAAATCAAATTAAATCCTTTGAAAACATTTCAATACTATTGTATTAAATGTTCTTGTGAGTTGTGACTTCATATACTATAATCATTGCCAAAAAAATTCATAACTCTGATTATAAATCTTAATAAAAAAAAAAAATTGACCCGATAGGCAATCAGTTTTCGAGTCATAGTTAATTGCACTGGACATGCATTTGTAATATGGTTGATGTCTATAGAGAAGAATTTTTTTTTTTGGTACATAATTTTTATTTTTTTTTCTAACAAAATACTACGACAACTTTCAATGAGAATGATAGGATTTTATCATTATCACAATCAATTAAAAAATAAAATTGACATGTACTATTTACTATGGCGCTCAACATGGAATCAGAAAATGTAATAGGCTATTAACATTAATTATTCTTTTTATAAATCCGTTTGCCTCAAATATTAGTATGAGTAGAGTAGATATAATAAAAAGGGAAATGTTTCTCTTTTAAAATACATATGTTTTATTTTTATTTTTTGTCTACAAAAAAAAAATACATATGTGTCATTAATTTTAACTAAAATTACTGCATTTTATTTGATATTTAAATTAAAATATTTATCAATAACCCCCAATTCTTCTATCATGATCTTCAATGGTGAAACTGTATCTCTCATCATAAAACAAAATAATTTTAGTCAAAATAACATAATATTATATCCTTTAAAATGACAAATACTCTTCTATAATATAATTGGCATAAAGTCTGCTATTTAAATAAAGGTAGATTAATTAATTGATTAATTAACTTATTTATTTAAATAATGTGGTTCGGTCTTCTACTACTCTTATTTTATACGAACATCAATTGTCCATCAATAGAATTCTAATTTGTTGCTGCAATCATGAAAAGTGGTTCTTCTATGCCCCTATATATTGCCTCCCTCATACCTCTTCGCCTTCTTCAACACAAATTAAAGAGTAATTAAATGCAGTAGAAATAACAGGAGGGATGACTAATATTGGGGAATAATCCTCTCTTATGTTGAATTTTTTCATGCTCTTATCATATGAAATTTTGTATTTATTTATCTCTTCACAAACAATAAATATGCGGGGCATCAAAATTTGAGAATATGTTAATTCATTCCCAAAACATTTGAGTAATTTTAGAAATCTAAAACAAAGTACCTGGAATGAAAAGACATACACGGATCAAAACTGAAAAGTCTTAAACTATAACGATTATTCATAGATTAACCCCAATAATCAGTATTTATCAAATTTAGATAAGAATTTATCCCACATATTTAAATTCAATTAAAAAAAAGCTTTAGACTGCGTGGGTAGAATTAAAAAGCATAATGATCGAGACTATGCAGTTTGCAATATGTACTATAAACAAATCTCTATTTTTAGTTTCTGGATAGTATTAGAAAGGAAAAGAGAGAAAAGGAAAAATATTAATTTCATTGATTGGTGGTCTTTCATTTGTACAATATGTGAGCTCTTATATAGAAGAGCATAAGAGAAAAGGGAAAGATCTAGAATATCATTGAAATACTAAACTACCCTTATACTTAACATCTAATACTTCCCCTCAAGATGGAGAGTGAACAAAGAGAACTTCCATCTTGAATAAGAAAAATCAAGAAAACATAATAACAAAATAAAAAAAATAGAAACCAAAATCTTCATTGTGCTGGAATGAGCTTCAGCAAAATCAACTGTGCTGTTATGGACATCAGCTAAGTAAGGGAGGGTTGGGATGAACATCAACCACAAAATACTAAACGGTGCCAGGATGGACATCGACAAAATTGAATAACACCACAAACATGTGTGGAAATAAAATCTAAGTGGCCAAATACAAGCCAGAAACCGTACATCAGATAAATAAAAAAACCAAAAATAAAATAAAATTGTAATGATGCATTGCAGTTAAATCCATGAGCTCCATGAATCTTCATGGACTTGCAAAATGAGAAGTGAAAGAGAACAAGTAGATAGATCTGAAAAAATATATATATATCAGAGAAGAAAAAAAAACGTAAAAAAAACGTAGATATAAAAGGAAAAAAAAGGAAATGGATCATGTTTGAAACGATCTGAAACGAAATGTGAAATGTGAACGAAACTACTCTGAACCGATAAAAAAAAAGTAGATATGAAAGAAAGAAAAAATGTCAAATCTGAAACGATTGGAAAAGGAAACTGCAGGAGAAGAAAACAAAATGCAGATATGAAATGTGAACCATCTGGAACGGTCGGAGGGATGGATGATGCGGCTGGAGATTGAGTCGCGGTCGGAGATGATGACCGGAAAATAAAAAGACGCAGCCGGAAAAGAGAACACGGCCGGAGAGAAAGATGTGGCGAAGGTCCAAGGAGGTCCAACGAGCGAGAAAATGAAACAGATATGAGAGATCTAGAAGTCGGCGGAGAAGATGACCAACAAAGAACACAGATCTGGAAAACGCATGGATATTTGGCGTAACCAGACCGAAGAGACAGACCGGACGCCGAAAAACATGCACAAAACATGCACGGCAAAAAGTTGCCAGAAAAGCTGATCGAAGAAACGAAAAAAAAATAGACATAAAGAGAAAAGAAGATGGATGAATAGGGGTGATGGAAAACGAAAAATACAAAAAAATAAAAATAAAAAAATCAAATGAAACAGATCTGAAAGGAAAAAAAATATCTCTGATGATAATAAAAAAATAAAAACAAAAAATTCACAGATCGGGATTAGATCCGGAAGAAAGGAAACAAAGAAAAAAATAATGATTGCAGCAGAATCTCCATTCATGGAGGATAAAAATGCTCTGATACCATATTAGAAGGTAAAAGAGAGAAAAGGAAAAATATTAATTTCATTGATTGGTGGTCATTCATTTGTACAATATGTGAGCTCTTATATAGAAGAGTATAACAGAAAAGAGAAAGATCTAGAATATCATTGAAATACTAAACTACCCTTATACTTAATATCTAATAGATAGTGTTAGAAATTTGTATAATAATTGTGGGCTTCAATCAATGAGGAAGGTTATATTTATAACCTATTTTCGTTTACAACTTCTTACAAACATATCTTAACCGTTGATTTCTGTCAATCAACGGTTAAGATTTTCGGAAATCAAATTTATTAAATAATTATTAATTCACAAGTAAGCCTAAATCTTTTGGTATTCTAATTTCATATAATCCTATTTTGAAATTTCCTACATTTGATATCAGAGCCTAGATTATATGAATTAGGACCCATTTTTTGTTGTTGGATATGATTATATGTTTTGAGATTAAATTTTGTGTCTTTTTATTCTTGAATGAGACGATTAGTATTTTCTTTAACAAATCAGAATCTAATTTCATACTGTTTGTATTCGGTTTGATTTCCCAAATCAATTGACTTTTTTATTTTGATTGAAATTTATAATTAGTGTTAACTCTAAAACCCTATCGTCGATTCCCCATTTTTTTCTCTCTTGACCTTACTGCCTGCCGTTTTTAATTTCTTTCAAATCATTTAAAAAATACTCTTCCTAAATGCACGAAACCATGATATATATTGATTTGTTTATACTGATTTGTCTTTTACATTCTAACCGCTGGACGACAATGAACTATTATCCACAGGGGGCATAATAAAATATATAATCTTACTTTATGTATGATAGCGAAGTTGTTATTTTACTGCCTTAATATTTTCATCATTCTGTGTGAAATTTATTCTGTGGTAATACTTATTTAAAAATAAATAAATAAATAAATAAATAAATAAATATATATATATATATATATATATATATATATATATATATATATATATATATATTCATGTAGTATAATGTCATTTTATGAGATTAATTATGCATTGTCAATCTACATGAATATGAGTCAAATAATATTATATCTGTTGGCACCTTGTTAATATAATATTATGAAGAATTATTTACTATTCGTCCCTCTTAATTATTATGGTTCATTTGTGTATTCAACATGTGTTTAAGAAATTAGAGTTGAATGAGAAAAATTTTATAGGAACCTTTTTTTTTATATTGGGAAATGAGCTAGTTAATTAGAAATATATACATCAAAATTTAGAAATTTATTGAATAATGCATATGATATTTATGTGTTTATATTTAGACAAATTTTTATTATCAATATTTGATTTGAGATTTTGATGGATAGATATATGTTGAACATTACATTATATTTCATTACTTTTTCTGAATATATATTTTGAAGAAAAATATGATGAATAAAATTAATTTTTTTATATTTTGCATCAAGAGATGATGTGACTTACTTGGATGCAGTTATGATATAATATTGATTGTTCTCAGCTTCTAATGCTTGCTCTAATATTTTAATTATTGAGGTGCATGCTTTCGTTTAAATTGTTTAAATGCAAAATTTATTAGAGAATAATATTATTTTAAATTCATGATCAGTAAAAATGTTACACTTTTTTGTGGTTTGTGTAAGAACCCGCACCGTTAATTAAGGAAGTTAATTAATTAATTGTGTGAAATTAGGAAATAATTCCATAATTGACCCTAATAATTATTATGAGGCTTAAATAAATATAGAAAGTGGTTAATAATGCTGAAAGTCGCTTTTCGGACGAAAAGTGCAGATACCGGTTCTGCTACTCGATATAAATGCGTACCGATAAAGTATCCCGGAAAATTATAATAAGTGCATGAATATTCCTAGAATATTATATAGGACTTGTAAAACAAGTTTCAAGTTAAAATAATAAGAACTGGCTATGGAAAAGCGCGTACCGGAAAGGTGCTGCGAAAAATAAAATAAAAATATGATAAATCTTAGAAAAATGAGTAGGATCAGATTTCAAAGTTTGGGATTAAAATGCTAAGTGTAGTGTAACACCCCGTATATATCCGGTAGTGTTATCATTACATCGTATTAAGCTACGCTTAATTAAAAATGCGGAATATTCTTTTTCTTTTCAATTATGCTGTCATTATCAATTACCAACTTGATTACTTAATCAATTTCATAAAATATCGCCTGTATGTAAATTGAAATAAGACATATACTGAAATACCTCAATATATATAAATAAAGTGAGTATCTAAATCACAGATCTACATCACGTAGTCCGGACAATATTCTGATACATTATTACAACTCCAAATCAAACTAAGACATAAACCAGTCTATGTGTCATGGACAATCCACATGCTCACCAAATAAACAGCGTCTCAACAAGATAAAACATAATCATAAACTGAAGCTAAAAACATAAATCAGCATCCAACATGTCAGCATAGATACAAGAAATCTAACTCAGCTTCGGCCTCCTGCCGCCTGAGGTCTCAACATTACCTAAACCTGAAATAAGCGCCCCAAACGTGGGGTGAGATCTCTAAACTAGAAATCTCAGTAAGACAAGGGGTCCTCAAGGATCTTCCACCCCAAGCTCACTTACATGTGCAATATAAGTTCTAAAAGTATTTATACCAATATCAGTTCCAAAACTATACAGTGCAATAAATATCTATGGCATGTGTGTAATCACTATTCTACTGGCCAGAGAAATGTAGGAATGTGTCTATACCTACATGTAGTACAAGGAACACCGCTTGCACCTCACCCACAGCCTCACCATATTGTATGTTCTACATACTCAGGCTTATCGTATAGGTGGAACACCTCTATGCATATCAACAAAGCACTAACATATAACAGCTCAACAGCATTTCCAAAACATCAAAAGCATGTAACACAGCATGCATATACCATACCCCTATGGGACATGGTGGAACCACAACATGGCTAAACCGAGGACACGAAAGCTTACCTCTAAGCTAGCTATCGAATGTCACAAGCTCAAAGTCCAAACACAGCAGTATCACAATCTGTTATGGACCAACAACATATCAATATTCATGCATCTCAAGCATATAACTTAAAGACCACGCCTTTTCATTACGTTTTACGTCTTAAGGCTTCTAACAAAGCCACAAGCCCTTAATCAAATGATTCTGACTTAGTTCATTAATTACAGAAGTTCAACTTCATTAACCTAGGGTCCAAAAACACCCCAATAGCCTACTGACCTCACAGCACAGCTACTGTTCTTCGAAATCCCAGAATATCCGGATATTCCACGGGACATATCCGGATATCTCACTGTCCATATCTAGATATACAATATTCGGATATACAGATTCTCATATCCGGATATCCAATATCCGGATATCCTATCCCCATATCCGAATATCCAATATCCGAATATTTCACGGGCAGATATCCAGATATTTCACGACAGAATGCAGAAACTGCATTTCGTGAAGATATCCATCCAAGGTTGGGTTTTTACCAATTAAAGACACTTAAACATGCATTTCTAGGTGTGTTTGACCAACCCCAACGTTAAGTTATCATCTTTAAGCCTTTACATGCATCAAGGTTCCATTTTTAAGCAAAAGAAATCAAGTTCAAGGTTCAACCACTTACCCTTAGCACCAAAACAGAAAGGGTGATGCTCTTGGAGCTCTCAATGAAGCTCCTAGGTTCAGACTAGAAAGGTACACGAAAATGTATCACAAGATGACTCTTTTCTTCACAAAGATTGCTCCTTGGAGCAATGACAAGGAAAGAACAAAGCCCATCAACACTCTAGTCAACAAGATAGCCCTCAAGGTACTCCAAGACAACCTCCAAACTCAGAAAAATAGCTGGTCACAACCCTCACAAAGCTCACCCTCACCCCAACCAAGTGTTTGCAAGCTCAAAGATGGAAGAAATCAAGTAAAGGTGACACCTTGGTCAAGAAAATGGAGAAGAAACCAAGAGGCACTATTCTGGTCAGCCACCCTCTCCCAAGTCATGTTCAAGAATTAGTTATCTAGGGTTGTGTGCCCTTAAAAGCCATATATATAGCCACTTTAAAATAAAACACACAGTATTAACTTTAATTGCTACGCTTAACATTTTAATCTCAAACTTAGGATTCTTAACCTACTCAATTTTACAAGAATTATCATATTTTTCTGAGCACCTTTTCGGTACGCGCTTTTCCATAGCCAGTATCAGTTTCTGGCACCAGTTCTCATTATTTGGACTTGAAACTCGTTTTACAAGTCCTATATATTATTCTAGTAATTATCATGCACTTACATTAATTTTCCGAGATACTTTTTCGGTACGCATTTATATCGACTAGCAGAACCGGTATCTACACTTTTCTTCCGAAAAGTGACTTTCAGTATTCTAAATCACTTACTATAATTATTAGAGTCTCATAATAATTATTAGGATCAATTATGGAATCATTTCCTAATTTTGCATAATTAATTAATTAAATACCTTATTTAACAGTGCGGATTCTTACACGTAGCAATTAGCGCTAATACTGTGCGATTGAAATTTAAGTGGACTATATAAGGCCTTGCACATGATCCTAGGTCTAAATGCTGGTGTCTCATGCGTGGGTTTTGGTGCTCAGCTGCTGCCACCTTCATTCCTTAGCCTCCTTTGCTTGAAAATTTCCCAAGACTTCATATTTCCTCTCATTTTCTTCATCCTTAGCTTGCTTTTCAATTGAGAGCAACCTTGTGAGGGTGTGAGTGCACCATTTTTTGAGTTGGAGGTTCTGTTTTTGAGGGGTTGAGGGCTGACTTCACTATTTTGTGAAGAAGAAGCCATGGTCTTGGTTTTTTGAGCTTCAAGAAGCTTTCTTGGTGAAGAAAGGATCAAGCTTGGTTGGTATTTTCGTTCCTCTTGCTGGTCAGAATGTTGGAGCTGAAGTGAGAGCTCCAAGAGCACATTCTTTCTCTGTTTTAAGCTTGGGTAAGATTTACAACCTTTGATCATGAGTTTTAATGGTTAAAAGAGGTGTCTTGGCATGTTTAATGAGTTAAACAAGTAACCAACTGTTATATGAACTTAAAAGAGGTTAAACATGCATGCTTGGACATTGGAATAGGTTAAAAACCCAACCTTTGGAAGGATATATCGCGAAATGCAGAACTGCATTCTGTCGCGAAATATCCGGATATGCATATCCGGATAATGATATCCGGATATGGGGATCTGAATATCCTGATATTGATATCCGGATATTGGCAGAGAGATATCCGGATATGCCCCCGACAAATATCCGGATATTCTGAGAATTGCGGAACTGTGACGATACTGTTCATATAGAATGTCATTTTGGGTTGGTGGACCCATGATCGACTTATGTGGACTTCTGTAGTAATTAAACTAAGTCAGAATCAAGTGATTAAGGGCTTATGACTTTGTGAGAAGTCTAAAGACGCAAAACGTAAAGGAAGGGCATTGTTTATAAATCATATGCTTGTTGTGCATAAATATTGATAATATTGTTGGTCCAAACAAATTGTGATCTTGCTGTTTGTGGACTCTGAGGTATTGTGGACTCTTGACTTGGATAGCTAGCTTGCAAGGTAAGCTTTCGTGTCATCGGTTTAACCATTGTCTGTTCCACTATGTCCCATGGGGGGATGGTTTATATGCATGACGTGTTTTCATGTATTGTTTTGCTGAAATGCTATCGAACTGTTAAGTGCAAATGCTATATGATATGTATGTGGTGTTTCGTCTAAACAGGATGCCATGGGGTATTCCTGTGGGCGGGTACAACATGGGCTGGTACAACATGGGCTGATACTATGTGGGTAATAGACGTATTCCTGCACTTCTCTGATCAGTAGAATAGTTATAACACACATGACATGAATATCTGTTGCATTGCACTGATTTTGGAAATGATATTGAAGTACTGCTTTTAGAACTTATATTGCACATGTAAGTGAGCTTGGGGTGGAAGATCCTTAAGGACTCCTTGTCTTACTGAGATTTCTTGTTTAGAGATTTCACCCTACGTTTGGGGCGCTTATTTCAGGATCAGGTTACTTGGGGGCTGATGCCTCTGGCGGCAGGAGGCCAGAGCTTACTTGATGATATTGTTTATATGCTGACATGGTTGGATGCTAGATATATCTGCTGATGTTATGTTTTTAGCTTGCTTTTATTTTGTTGCTGCTGTTGAGACTTCTGTTGAGCTTGTGCCTTATTTGGGTGAGCATGAGGTTTGTCCATGCCACTTTATGTTAGTACTTGAGTTGAGTTGTATAACTTAGTAGGTTGTCCGGTCTACGTGTTGTAGTTTCGTGACTAGAGACTTATATCTGTTATTTTAATTAATGAGGTATTCAGTTAGCTGTCTTTTGCAATTTACATACAGGCATGATTTTATTTAAATAATTAATTCAGCAAGTTGGTAATGATAATGACGTCATAAATGAAAAGAAAAAGATATTCTGCATTTTTAATTAAGCGCAGCTTAATACGATGATATGATAACATTACCGGATATATACAGGGTGTTACAGATTGGATCATGGTTTTGGGTATGTGAATGTTATTATGTTTAAACATATTTCCGTACAAGAATTTTAATGAATTATTATAGATGATTACCACCAAAATGGGTTGGTTTATGATTTTTTTTTTTATAATTTGGGAATGATTTTGGTTATTTCATGCAATTTCCTGTCCAAAGGGGGTAATTGTGTGTTATAACATTAAATTTGTTTGGGATGGTGTTAATGAGGTGCTTTGGTCTAGGTGATCTGTCTGTCCAAAGGGGACACATCTCTGAAGCTAGTGTATGCTCCTTGAGCAAATTTTCTATGAGGTTGTAGATGAAGTTATTGGAGGCTCATTGGGCTAGAGATCTATCTGTCCAAAGGGGATGGATTTTTGAACCCAATGTTGTGCTTATTGATTAACTCATATGAGGTTCTAACCTTGGTTTATACCTTGGTCTGTGCATCCTGCCCAAAGGGGAATGTACTATTATGTTGGGCTTGTTATGACAACATGTTGTGCTAAATGATTAACTCATCTTAGCAACTTCTTCTTGAGATTGTAGACGAAGTTATTGGACACTCATTGGTCTAGGAATCTATTTGCCCAAAGGGGATAGATTTTCAAACCTAGTGTTGTGCTCATTAATTAACTCATATGAGGTTCTGGCCTTGGTTCAACCATGGTTAGTGCGTTCTGCGCAAAGGGAAATGTACTATTATGTTGGCCTCATTATAATATTTTGATTTAATTAAAGGTGTATATTGCCCTGTAATTTACTCTGATGCGTTCCTGTTTTGCCTTAATAATGAACTTCTATGTTTGATTCATTTTGAAATTAATATTTTGAAATATTTATTTAAATTTTTTATATACATGAATATTTATTTGGAATTATTCGCTCTTATTCATGTTTAATTTTGTAATAAATATTTGTGTTCCTTTTTTCAAAATTTTAATTAATGAAAAATTGTTACATATTATCATGATTATAATATTAATATTTACTCTCCCAATTTTAGCGTAGATTTTATGTGCTTTGTCAATTAAGTTTGATTAGTGAGCTAAGATATATAATTATTGATATTGAGGATTTAAATTTATGATACAAATTATAATTTAGTGAATGCAATATGAATTTGAGAAACATATGCTATAATATTTTTCATATTATTTAGGTATGATTATTCAGAATTTTATTTATAAATCGTCAGGGTTCTTTATTAATTAAAATTATTTTTTACAATTATCTGCCAAAAAGAAGTTATTGATGCATTAATTTTGAAATTTTAACTTGAGTTAAAATTTCAAATAATGTGAAATAATTATATTTTATGTACTCTTTCCAAAGGAGAGTTTATAATAAGCTAATTATTTTGTTAAAATTACTTCACTGCCCATAATTAATATAATTGCATTTATGTAATAAATATACTTTTGATATGAATGATAACAATGTCATAATCGATTTGTTGATTGGATTAAATTGTGAATAATGGAGATGAGATCTAGATTTTTATTTTATTTTTTTATGAATTTTGATATTGATAGGGCATTGTGTGTTAGCCTATAATTAATGTTGAAAACATACTTGACGTATTTTTTTAGTTGGAGAGATATGATTATTTTTGTGTGATCTTGAAGTTATTGTCGAGTCAGTTATTATCGAGTCAGTGAGAGATAATTGATTAGTTTTTAATATCATGATATGAGTTTATTTTGAAATGAATTTTTTATAAGGCCTCTTTGAGAAGGATTTTGAATTCTATATCCTTTTTAAATCAACATGAATTTTGTTTTACATTAATGATGATTTGATGAGATAGTGACTTTCTTGGATGATAACATAAAATAAAAGGTTTACATTAATCGCAATGTTTCTCCAGACCATGCGTAAGTGTTAAGAGATTCATCAATTCTTCATTACATTTTTCCTCTCATAAATAACATACTGCCGTGTTCTTAAGGAAATCCAAATCCATTATTGCAAATCTCGAATTCAATTAAGTAATGTTACAATTTATCGAGCCCTTAGCAATTTGTCTTTTGGGGCCACTACACATCCCATGCAACAACCAAGGTGGCTCCAATGATGGCACAGCCGCACGCCTGTTTGGCTGTGGTTAACATTCTTTCCACGTAATTTACACTTTTGTTCTCACGCTATCATCGCAACCAGCATTATAATAAAATTATAATAAAATATGCATTTTTTTAACATATTCTTTAATGGGAGACATGAATATAAAAATAAAAAATTTTACACCAAATTTTATTCATAAATTTACTTATATTAACGACTTAAATATATAATAAATTAAAGTCACTTGATATAAATAAGATTAAAGGATAAGATTAAGATTATAACTTACACTGGTATAAAATTGTTATGGACCAGAATTAGGCCCATGACCAGTAAGGCCCACGATCAGCGCAGGCCCAACGGTAAGCATTATAAATAGGAGCTAAACGCTACAGGTATGACCTAATCTCTTTTCGCCTACTTACACAATCTAGACAGTACACACACACACCTCTTCCAAGGTTAAGGCCATTAGATAATGTGTGATCTGCTGTCCTCAAGATACCTAATTCATAGATATCCAGAGAAGACACCTGAATCATAGATCAATCATCCGATCCCAATTGGACACATCTGCCTAGGGCAGAACATTGGCGCCGTCTGTGGGAAACTTTTCCACGGCAAACGTTGTGAAAGTCAGCAACATCGATGGTGCGGACAACGAGGAGTGGTCTCCGTCAACCCACCGCATCAAACCTTCAGGTTCCTCCTTCTGTTATGGAGGATCCCGCGGAGTCAAGACAGCAGATGCCGCAGATCCCAGGTCTAGATACGGTGCACGTTAGTGACGTGCATTCAGATTCAGCATCAACTCCTGCGGTCAACTCAGATGCCCCATACCTCCCAGGGTTGCAACCACTTGAGGACCCAATGGCAGAAGCCCCGGATCCACGGGTGACGAATTTAGCTGTGGCAGCCGTACTTCGAAGGGTGGAGGAATTGGAGCAGCGTAGTGAGCTGCAACGGCAAGCGGATGCAAGACAGATCCAAGATTTGGAAGATCGGCTGTGGCGCGCAACAAACCCAGATCCTGAGCGGGCCATCGCGCAGGTGGTGACGGATCTGCAAACTGCGAACCCCCAGCAGGGCACTCAGGAACGCTCCCACCGTCCTGCAAGGGCTAATGCCGGACCCGGGTTCGTCCCACAGACCCTAGCGCACCCGAGTTCACGCCAACAACCACGGAACCCTCTGGGCCCGGGAAACGCTGGACACAATCAGCAACCCCGGCGCGTGCCAGACCCACAGCGCCTGGCCGAGATCCACCACCAGGGGCCCATCGCCCGGGCTCCAGATGACGTAACTGGGGTGTACCGAAGAAAATACAACAGAGGGCAGTACAATGACAGTCCCTTCGCTGATGAGATCATAGAAGCCCTATACCCGAAAAATTTGAATTTATCCGAGTTGATTAAGTATGACGGAACACAGGATCCGCAGGTACATTTGGATGCCTTTGATACAACTATGTACATCAAAGGGATAGAGGAACCCTTGATCACAAGGCTTTTTGCAACTACATTAACCGGTGCCGCCCAGACATGGTTCTCATCATTACCAGCGGGATCCATCAAATCCTTCGAGGAGTTTGGTGGGCGGTTCTTACTAAATTTCGCCACCAGTAAGAAGTAGCCGAAGTCCGAATTCGCGTTGGGAAAAATTAAACAACAGCCAGGAGAGACACTACAGAAGTACTTGGATCGATTCAAGTTAGCCGCACTCCAAGTACCCGGGTTGCTAGAAAACGTTCATTTACACCTGGTGATAGCCGGGTTACACGGAACATCCCGATTAGCCAAATCAATATATAAGGATCCACCTCGGACCTTAGTTGAGTTCAACACACGCTCCAAAAAATACCTGGAGCTCGAGCAGATGGAGTGGGAAAATGTGGACCAAAGGCAACAGCCTGGTCAGGGAGAAAAGCTTGGGGGCCGACGGATGAATGACCTTCGAGGAAAACAGCAGGATGATAGGCAGCAGGCTAGGGGAAGGTTTGATAAATATGCCCCCCTGAACTCTTCTCGGTCGCAAATATGGCGCGAGGTCGCGTTCACCGACATGAAGAAAGTTGAGCGACCTCGGCCTTTACAAAACCAGGCTGGCTTGGATCGAACCCGTACTGCGCATTTCACGACGGGCCGGGTCATACAACAGATGAATGTTGGGATCTTAGAGACGCAATTGAGAAATACATTAGAGAGGGGAAGTTGCGACAATATTTGATCCGTACGCAGGGATGGAGAAATAGGAAGAGGAGAGGAGGGCGGCTCGGAAGCCCGCCCAAGGAAAAGAAGTTTAAAGAGGAAGGACGAGGTAAGAAGCCGAGTAAAGAAGACGACGAATTCCAAGAGCCGGAGTTCGAGTGCAACGTGATCAGTGGAGCTTTTGGCGGTGGTGGGGACACCATGAATGCTCGACGTAAATATTTGCGTGAGGTGCTTTCAATTCGAGAGCGCCCCAAGTTCAAGCAGGAAGAGGAATCAGAGCAGCCGCTGTTATACTTCACAAAGAAGGAGCTCGAGGATGTAGTGCCAGGACATGTTGATGGGCTGGTGATTACAGGAACATTGGTCAATTGCAGAGTTAGGAAGATTTTCCTGGACAATGGAAGTTGTGCCGATATAATTCTATGGCACGCATTTAAGAAGATGAATTTAGATGAAGAAGATTTGAAGGCTTGCAACACGGCTTTAATTGCGTTTAATGGCCATAACACTACTCCTAAGGGCTATATTGATCTCCGATTAACATTAGGAACTAAGGAGCCATACAAATCAGAGAGGGTGAGGTTCTTTGTAGCCGACTTTCCATCCAAATACAATATGATTTTGGGAAGACCTATAATTCATGCGTGGGACATGCTAGTCTCAACCAAGCATCAAAAGTTAAAAATGATTGGTAAGCAGGGTAAGGTGCTTACCATAGCTGGGGACCAGAAGGAGTCTCGAGATTGTTATTTCAGATCTGTACGGATGGTGGACCAAGATCCCAAAGACGTAGCCACGACTAAGCAGAGTGGTTGCCAATCTTCGAAGCGGAGCTCGGTTAATATGGTGGAATTGGATATGAGAGATGAAACACAGATGCCGAGGCTGGAACCCGACGGAGAGTTAGAGGAGGTAACCGTGGGAGCGCCAGGACAAACAACGAAGATAGGAAAGGGATTGACGGATGAGGAAAAAGCTCAGCTGGCCTCCTGTTTGAGGAGTTATAATGACGTCTTTGCTTGGAAATCTTCAGATATTCCAGGGGTGGATCCAGAATTCTGCTGTCACAGGTTAGCTGTATATCCCGGCTCAAAACCAGTGGCGCAGAAGAAAAGGAAGCTCAGCTCAGAGCGCAGGATAGAGCGTTCTAGCCCCGTAAGGCAATCCGGAGGAATTGAACCCGTCTTACCCAAAGGGTGGGATTGAGTGTTTTAGCCCCGTAAGGCAATCCGGAGGATTTGAACCTGTCCAGCCCAAAGGCAGGATAGAGTGTTCTAGCCTCGTAAGAAAATCTGTCGGATTTGAACCCGTCTCACCCACAGGGTGGATCTGAGTGTTCTAGCCACGGAAGTAGACATGAAGTGCTTGAACCCGTCCAGCCTGGAGCCCGGATAGAGTGTTCTAGCCCCGTCTAGCCGCGGTAACAAATTTGAGGTATTTGAGCCTGCCTTGCCTCAAGCGCAGGTTAGTGTTCTAACCCTGCGGCTCGGGACGAGGTATTTGAACTCGTTCTCCCAAATAGGGATCAAAAGTGAACGAAGGAAATAATATATACAGAGTAGAAATATTCCGCAACAATATGTCCGAATTCATCAAATATCATCAAAAGCAAAAAACAGCGACCAATATACGGCCTGGAATTCGTGAATGTTAATTCCAAAAACAAGATTACAACATACCCCGGCATCCCGGGTCTTCAAGGTTGATCCGAGATGTGGGGACAAATTTCTCTTATTTCTTGCTCGAATTGCTGTGCCGCGGCTTCCATCACCGGATTCCCAGATGGCGGTACATCGTGGGCGGTTTCGGTCTCCATAGCTGACGGGAAGAACGTGCCGCCCAAGACATATCCGAAGCAATCCAGTTGATCCGTGTTCATGGTCGCATCTGGATTGAAGTGCTTGATCTGATTGATGGCATTGTTGAACGCAGTTTCAGCAGCGTTCTCCAGCGCGGATTGACTATTGTCATAATCAGCTTGCAAATTCTGGACATCAGTCTCCAGTTTCTGGACCTGCTGACTCAGGGCAGCGTTGTTCCTCTCCAACTCGGATAGGGACGACAGTTTCCCTTGGACAAAATTTATGATGGCCTCCTTATCTACCTCGAGTCCGAGATAAACTTCATGTCATCCTGGTATTGCTCCAACGACGTTGTTGCAGCCGCAGCAGATAGGGTCAAATTCTTGTTATCCTCAACCAATTTGTCGTGCTCAGCTCGAAGGATATCCCTGTCGGTCTGGAGGGCATCCTTTTTAGCATGAAGGTCGGAGTGCTTCTCCAGTAGAACCGAGTACGGTTTCACCAAAGAAGCCGTTTTGTAAGTGTATAGTTCGGCAATCTCCAGCTCTTTTACTTGGGCCTGTGACAAAATGCCAGTCCCATAAAATTCTGGAGGTGGACGAGTCACTCCACGCAATTCTGTGGCCACTCCAGTTGCCCACAGAGCTCCTCTCCTGAGCCCGGTAGGAAGGGGTGAGGGATTTGGACTACCGTGCTCCGTAGATGTCACAGCCCCGGGAACCCCAGTCGAACCGGCGGGGGCTGGTGCTTGGTAATTCCCAATATCAAGCCAACTGTCATCACTGGTTAAATCCAGCACGGAGGCGGCGGTGGACGCCGGAGGAACATTGCTCGCCCTAGCAGGACTGGTGGTCCGTGGATGTTTCAGGACATGGGATTGCGTCCGAGCAGAAGACTTCCCCCGCCGGGCTAGAACGTAATCTGGAACCTTGTCCGTGGAAGGATTCATTTGGGAACCTGCATACAGGAGAACGCAACCAGGGGTTAGTAAGCAACACATACCTACAAAACAAAATATGAACATTACGTATAGATCCATACTAGTCTCAGGAAGGTCGGTTGTAGACTTTGCCACTAATGAGGCAGCGCTCAGATGCCTTTGAACCGCGATATGAGCCAGCAAGGCCTTCGCATGTGCCTTTTCCTCTGCTGACAACCCCAGCCGATAGTCTGCAGGCTTCCGCAAGTGATGATCATATGACCAGTACAGGGGGAATCTCCCTTCCCCGTTCTCATGGAGAAACCACGGCTTGGCACCGACCTCGGCAACGACTTTAAAGAATGCGCCTTTAAAGTCCTTAAAAGAGTCACTGAATACTGAAAAGAATCTCCTAGACTCCGGCTTCTTTCCACCACGACCCCGGATGCTGGTCCACCCCTTGAGGTCGGCAGGTTCAGACCCGGTTCGGGGGGTGTATATATTAAAAAAGTAGAAAAAAAGAGGCACCGTGCTGGATACGGATAGCGAGGTTTATAATTGTTCGAAGGCAACAATATAAGCCCAACCATTGGGATGAATTTGTGTCAGGGCAAGGAGAAGATGATTCAGTAGTTGAATTTTGAAAGCAGAAAAAGGAAAGCAGATACCAATTTTGGTGATTGTGTCACGATAGCAGAAGAAAAACGGAGGTTCTTCGTGATTCCGGCCCGAACAGACGGGTTCGTCTTCGGCGGGGCAGAAAGTATCAAATCCCACTGGATTGCCTATGGGAAGCCCAGATATCTCCTCAGTCGTCATGTATGACCGGAAGCTAAGCACCTCCTCGGTCACCCAGGGGAACTGCTTACGAAGAGTTGTATCTACGGCAAAGGAGCCTTGCTCGGCAGGGCTGGTGTCGGCTCCTCGGCAATGACTTGACGATGTCATTTCAGGGGCAAGTTCTGCAGAAGGGGACTCCATCAAAACCTAGAACAGCAAAAGTGGGGGATTAAAAACAGAAACAGTACGTGACAAAAAGTGTACATACCTGAGCTAAACAAGCTATCATGGGAAGAGTCAGATAAATCATCAGAGGAAGACAAGGAAGTAGAGGAAGGATCTGGTAAGCCGGGATAATGGGTGCAACTTCCTAGCACCGCATTGGCCATAAAGTCGTTCCCTCTTTCAATAAATCGGCTGCTAAGATAGACACAGTTAAAACATGGATCTATGTTCTTAGCACCTGGGATGATGGTTTCAGACTGAACAGGAACTTGAAGCCGGGTTTGGCTTGGAGCCGGGTTATAAGCCGAATTGGCAGAACCTAAGCCTCTACCTAAATTTGGATTAGAACGTCGGGATGGAACAACCGGGATGTGGCCAGATCGTTGGCGACGTCCTCGCGTGGGAGGACGGGATGGAGAACTTCCTCTGCTTCTCATGCCGCGATAGCTCCTAAGTAGGGCGGCTTGCGTTTCGTCCTGAGTCCGAGGTATACCATACAACCAAAACCTCGCTCCGGGGGGTAGACTCTGGACATATCTATCCTCCTCCCGTATGGCTTGCTCTTCCTCCTCTTGTAGAATCTCATCACTACGGCCAAAAACACGGGGGCAGGTGGACGTCCCTCTACCGCGCAGATTCCCCCCGTTCATGCTATTAAGAGGAGAGCAAGGCATAAATAGGTGGTAAGGTAATAAAGTAGCAACAGGCAACTCGCAGTCAAAGACCCAAGCCAAGTATCCTAAAGGGTATATACCTAAGTACGTATAGCCTAAACAAGCATACCCAGAAACAGAAAACGCGTCCCTGACGAACATACATTTGAGCAGAAGGAAAATCAAAGCAAGAGAGGAACAAAGTAAGGTAGATTGAAACACATACCTGGTGCAAATGAAGGATGCGAGAGGTAGCAAATGACGGGAAGCTGACGAATTGAAGGAGATCTTGCGGAACGTAAGGCAGGAGATGCTGGAGGAAGTTTCTCAGCGCGTAATGCGTAATGCAGCAAGTAAGAAAGTAAGAAAGGAAGAAACGCAAATCAAATAGACGAAACCCGCGAAACCAAAGGTCAAGGGTAAAAGGGTAACTTCGGAGGGATAAACAGTTGAAAGGACGCTGGGGCAGTTGCAATAAATGCCAGCGGCTCAAGCAGGCGTAATGGCACACGTCGCGTAGATATGAGAGGACCGCGTGGAGGGTTGTAATGATTGCCAGCAAAAGGAGGATCTGTTGTGATCGGTTAGGCACCCTTTACACCCTGGCATCCTGAAGGCTCTGTTACTCGGCTTTACACCCCGGCATCCTGAGGGCTCAGCATACCGGGCTGTGGGGCAACTGTTATGGACCAGAATTAGGCCCATGACCAGTAAGGCCCACGATCAGCGCAGGCCCAACGGTAAGCATTATAAATAGGAGCTAAACGCTACAGGTATGACCTAATCTCTTTTCGCCTACTTACACAATCTAGACAGTACACACACACGCCTCTTCCAAGGCTAAGGCCATTAGATAATGTGTGATCTGCTGTCCTCAAGATACCTAATTCATAGATATCTAGAGAAGACACCTGAATCATAGATCAATCATCTGATCCCAATTGGACACATCTGCCTAGGGCAGAACAAAAATGATTGTAATCCTTTTTTAATAGGGATGAATAATTTTCATTAGTTAAGTGGAAAATATAATCTTAATTATTGATTCTATTTAGATCTAATAATTTTAATATATTAATTATAGGGGAATGATATTGTGACAACCAAGTTGTGTTACTACCAAGTGACTACCAATCAATCTCACTGTTAGATCGATTATGTTGATCCAACGGTTATATTTATTTCCATCTTTGTATGGTCATGATTCCTCATATTTAAAGTGAAAGCATTAAATATGGTAAATCATAACCATACAAAGGTGAAAATAAATATAAAGTATTAAATTTGGGGAATCATGACCATACAAAGATGGAAATAAATATAACCGTTGGATCAATATAACCGATCTAACGGTAAGATTGATTGGTAGCCACTTGGTAGTAACACAACTTGGTTGTCACAATATCCTTCCCCTTAATTATATATATGATAAAATCATTTCTGCATCTGCTTTACGTACAACAACGACAGGTGTATGGTTATGATTCCCCACATTTAATGCTTTCATCCTTGGTATGATTATGATTCCCTGCATTTAATGCTTTCAAGTATATATATGACAAGTATTTGATTGCTGCACGTACAGCAGTTGCAGAAATGCAAACCCCTTATATATATATATATATATGGAAAAAATATTTCCGCAGTTAATGCAGAGAAGTTATCTGCATTTATTCCCAAAACGACGTCGTTTTGGTATTGAAATCTTAAAAAATTATAAATATAAAGACTATTATAACCCTAAAATAAATTAAAATTACAAAAACACCATGATTTCCGTCCCAAAACGACGTCGTATTGGCTTACTGCAGATAACTTATCTGTAGTAACTGTAGAAAAATATTTCTCCGGCAACTTGAGATAAGTTTATCTCCGGCCATCCAAAACTACGTCGTTTTGTTTATTTATTTCCTTATCCTAATTGATTCACCTTTGATTGGTTATGATTCTGTTTTTCTCTCTTCCTTTATCACCATTGATCTATCTTTATACGGTTATGATTTAGTAGCCGAAAATAAAATTATTTCTCGCAGCTTGAGAAATTATAAGCCCATATCTATATATGGGATCTATTAATCTCATGTAGCATGAGATAATTATCTCATGCAACAGAGACAAGATAGTGGGATCCACCATTTGTAAAAAAAAAAATATGGACCCCATTACTTTGTCTCTGTTGCATGAGATAATTATTTCCTATATATATATATATATATATATATATATATATATATATATATATATATATATATAAAAGTAAAATCAACCATTGTCCGTTATGATTGAATAAGTTGATCCTCCCTTATATTTTTTATTAAGTAAATTTTGTATAAGTTCTATTAAATAAAAAATAAGCTTAAGTTTTTCAATAAAATTTATTAATTAAAAATAGGGTTCATTTTTTCTGCAGTAGTGGATGTAAATAACTTATCTGCATTGAGCCCAAAACGATATTTTTTTGGAGCGAAAATTAAGGTGTTTTTATAATTAATTTATTCCAAGGTTATAATATTTTTTATTATTATATTTTTTTAATTTTTTAATCTAAAATGACATTATTTTGAGAGTAAATATAGATAATTTTTATCTACATTCACTATATAAATATTAAAGCCTTAAAAATATGCTAACAAAATGTATAAAAGATTTTATTAATTCGTTTTTACAAAGAAATGCAAGCGAGAAGGATCACTGGTTAGGGGGGCCAATGGTTATACCTCGCATGGGTTAGTTATGAGCTTTTGACTTTTTCAGTTGAGAAGTTAAACAGAAATCATTTGATTCAAATAAGTAAAGGGACAAAATCATTGTTTTATCAAGAGTCATGACGTAACGAATGATAGTAGAGGAAAAAATTTACATGCCCACAACATTATTTTGTTTGTTATTTTTTTATAAAGAAAAATATTTTTAATGATAGAATATGTCTAAATAATTTTTAAAATATTTCGATAAATTTCTCTTTAAAAAAAGCAAAAATCCAAAAAAAAAATTGATTTTTTTTTTCAAAAATTAAAAAAGAATAGCTTAAAAAGACCGGTAATCCAACACCACCCCTACGCCTTTATTTTAGACTAATAATGAAGCACCCAGCTTGTTTTGGATCATTCTAACGAGGCTAAATACAAAGGGCTCAATTTCCTTGAAGTTTAGTCCAAAAACTGTAGTACATTCACTCCTAGGAAATTGAAATCGTCATCTAAAGAGCAAATTAAATATGTAAGTTGCGCTGTATTGACATCCCGCATCAAAGACGGGCATAAGGACCTCAATGAACTAAAGATGTTGCCACCGTTTTACAAACCAATTATGGGATGACACATAGTTATTCCTAGCATAACCTATGACCCCTTTGCTTAGGAAGCTCATCACTTAGGTATTCATCTTATCCTTACAAATATCCACCCCCTCTTGTTCCTTGAAGAACTGGCCTGCTACAAAACTTCCAGCCTTAAAGTTATCAATCAACTGAGTGATCATGACTTGCATTTTGCGGCGGTTCATTTTTGGTATATGCGACGGTTACAACCGTCGCTAAATGCATTTTTGCAATTAGCGGCGATTGTAACCGTCGCGTATATAAAAAATGAACCGCCGCTAAATGCCTGTTTTTTTGTAGTGAGAGTTGATCATGTTAGCAATATTAATTAATTAATTTTCTGTTTTAAAATTAATCGAGTTAATAAATATTCCAATTATATTATTTTGATAAGTTTGTTGTGATCATGTTGAGTATAGCTTTTGACATCTGTTGGTATTGGACCTAGTTGTGCAGCAATGTAGGCTCTAGTGTGACCTTGGTTTTCCGTGATGGATGGACCCAGTAGACACACTCCTTTTAGGATATTTGGCTAGGTCCGCTCTCTAGCCTATTTATATTGGGGTTAAGCCTCATGAACCGTCCTGCTCCCATCGCTGAGGCTGCCACTTTTGGAATAGGTCATAGAGAGGAAAATCCTAGCACGTAGTCACCATTTCCTCTGACTTTGTGATAATCCAACAAGATACGCACAATCTCATATTTTGATTTCATATTATTTGGATATTTTATAATCATATACATGATCCTGAAATTTTAAATTTTACATTTGCTATCAGAGCTTGACATGTATGATTATAAAACTCACAGTTTATTCTGATTTCAAGGCAATTTTTTATTATTATTATTATTTTTTATATCCGTGTTGTCGAATAAACTGTCTCTTTTCGTTTGGATCGGTATCAATTTTACTTGCCTCAATTTTCTTGGATAATGTTTGTTTAATCATCGTATATTACATGTTTTATAAAATTGATTTAAATCATTGCACAAAATGCTATTTGCTATGTCAATTAGTGAATGCCCTCTGCAAAGGTGAATGTCGTGCCATTATCTTCTAGATTGAATTTGAAATATGCCTTCTTAAATGCCGTCCTCCATATATGCTTTTCCAATTGAAATATGTTTTCAATTGTTTTCTATTGTCGTCAATTGTCGTATACGTTTCTTAAACATTTGAATTGTAGTGTATGTTTAGTTGTTTACAATTGATACAAATTCTCGATTGTCGTGTATATTTTCAAAATGAAAGTAGATTATTCATATATAGATTTGAATTGTCGAATTGTCGAATTGTTGAATACCCTTTATGTGGTATTTATCCAATATACGATCCAAGCAGATTTTATTATTGTTACCATTTTTTTATTGTTACGATGTTTTGGTTTACAAGTTAAAATCTTTGTGGTCACTGTTCCCTTTACGTTAAATAAAAATTCACAAAATGATATGGAATATTGGCAGAGTTCCACTCATGGTGTGAAGAGAGTGAGGAAGAATGTGTACTCAATTTTATATCAAAATTCACAAAATTTTAGTAACATTACCCTTGGAATATTAGTGGGTTGTTGATATATTCGTTGCAATTTTTTCGCTGCATTATATATTTTTATGAAATTATTTTGTGTGTGTTTTCCTTTAATCAAAGAATCACCAAATTTCAACAAAATTATTATTATAATATTTGTGAATTTTTGATATATTGTTTGCAATTTTTCGGTACATTATATATTTTTATGGAATTATTATGTTTTGTTTTATATTTATTATGTAAAAATATATATATGCCCAAATTTTGAGAATATAAATTACTGAAAAATTATTTTAATTTTGTTTAGTGTCATGACACTGTTCATGGTTTGAATTCTGATTCAGTGTTCTTGTTTGGTAAATTGTTTTGGTTTCAACAAAATTGTTATGTAAACGTGAAGTTTTAGTTTCAATGAATTTGCTAACACTATGGTGTGAGTTATTTTTGTTTTTTTGTGGAAATTTTCATTTTTAGAAAATTTCAATTTTTTGGGAAACAATTATTAAAGTTTTGTGCATTTACTGTTGCAAGAATTTGGATATATGAAATTATGCCTAATTGTGGCTTTATTAGTGAATTAATTTCTGATTTCGCTTTGACGAGAGTATTATTGTTATACTATTATTGACTTTGTACAGTTATACTGCTCACACATTAATTGCTACTTGCTAATGCTTTGTATATGTGAGCATAAAGTACTAATGTTTTGCCCTTGGTTTCCGTATTATTTCATATTTGAATAAACTTAAATGCTATTTTTGGGGTATTAATTAGCTAACTAAATTGGATTTTGTAATTGACAATGTTTATACGGTACTGTATGTGCAAGCCTTATTGCGGTATTGCGTTGATGTATTAATGAATCGGTTTCATTGTTTGCATACTTACATGGGCTTAGTGTTTCGATATGTTAGATCCTATTTTCGGATTTGGCAATTTTTAGTGTGAATTGGACCCAACATCTAGTTTCACTTATTATTTTGAATTTTTTTTTTTGATGTTGTTGATAAACCCTTAGTTCATCAGGTTTTTCAGCATGAATTAGTATCAATTTGTGTGATTAAATGATGGAAAAAGAGGTTAATATCCTAGAATGTCCTCAACTACAAGTTCAAGAAGTTTTATTGAAAATTTGTATTGTTCTTATAGGAAAAGCAAGATTAAAAGGCAGCTGGGAGAAGGAAGAAGATTCTGAAGAAGAGAAAATTCTAAGTGTTGAGCGCTAAAACGTTTATCCAGAACGTTTTAGCGCCCTGCTGCAGAAAGAAGCCAAAACTTGCTGGTGCTGAGCGCTAAAACGTCCACACAGAACTTTTTAGCGCGCTGCTGCAATCCGAGGACAAAAAGTTGCTGGTCTTGGGCGCTAAAACTTCCTGATCAAGCGTTTTAGCGCCCTGCTGTTGGAAAAAGACTCTGGTCTCCAACGCTAAAACGTCTAAACCAAGTGTTTTAGCGCTGGAGTCAGTTTGAAGCAGTTGGGCATCCGTCAAGCATGGACGCTAAAACGCTCACTCATGAACGTTTTAGCGCCCATGCTAGTTTTTCTGTTTGAATTTGTAAAACTATATAAGGCAAGGGCCTTAACTTGTTCAAAAATCTGGATTCTGTCTCTCTCTCTCTCTCTTACATCAGATTCTCTGATCTGACTTCTCTCTAAATTTCTTTAGGACTTAGTTCTTGTATTAGTTAGTTTCTTATGTAATTATACTTGGAGATTGAAGATTCACTGAATGGAAATGGAGTTTGATCTTTCTTCTCTTGTGTATTCTTTAGTTATGTCTGAGTAGAGTCATTGTAGTCTGAATCAATGAAACTTAATGATAATCTTATGTATGTTTGATTAATATGATGAAGTATTTTTCATGTGTTGATATGAGATTTTCTTATTCAATTCTTTCTACTCCTATATTTGGCAATCTCATCATCAGGATTCTAGTACTCAAGGGATTGATGCTAGAGTTCTGATGTAATCTTAAGACTTTAAGTGTTTAATGTATAAATTAAGAAATGAATCACCAAGGGATTGATGTTTCTGATTAATGTATCTATCAGGGTAGTAAGGGATTACATCTTGATGATAAGTAAAAGGTTGATTAACATCACATGAAAAAGAATTCATCATATGATCAGTTTTTACATGAGTTTATTGTTGAGGGAAGTTGTTTTCTGACTACTTGTTTTTATTAAATATTAATTCAGATTTTAGCATTATATTATGTTACTTCAAATCAATTTTCTGGTGACAAAACACTCATGATTTTTACAAACTTTTGTTTGATTCAAATTAGTTTTCTATGGTTAATTGGTGTTTGAATACAAATCTCTGTGGGAACGATCTTTACTCATCATTTTATTACTTGTACGACTTGTACACTTGCTAGATACGCAACAAGTTTTTGGCACCGTTGCCGGGGATTTGTTTTTCAACATTGATTGATACCATAGAAATCTGAGATTGAATCCTTTTATTTTCAACATTTTATTTTGTGTTAAATTTTCAGCATTTTATTCTGGTGTATGCGAGGTATTATTAATCCAAACTTCTTGTTGTATGATCCAGAATTAGAAAAGAATTTGAGGAAGAAAAGAAGGACAACAAGACAAAGAAGACAGTTTCAAGAAAATGGTGAATCCAGTGCTGTCAACCAAGTAGAAATTATGGCAGAAAATCATGTGCAACCACCACAGAGGACACTGGGAGATTACATGACTCCTGCAGTGATTCCTCCGATTGGTAGTGTTGTGCGCCCTACAGTAGAGCCAAATAACTTTGAATTGAAGCCTACATTGGTACAGTTAGTGCAGAAGGAGCAGTTTGCTGGAACCAGTGCAGAGGACCCTTACTTGCATATAGAAAATTTTCTGTTGTTGAGTGATACTGTGAAAATTAATGGTGTCACAAGGGATGCAATTCTGCTGAGACTATTCACTCATTCACTGAAGGATGATGCAAGGAGATGGTTGCAGTCATTGCCTCAGGGGAGTATAACAACTTGGGATGATCTGCAAACCAAGTTCTTGGCCAGATTCTTTTCAGCATCCAAGAGGGCAAAGTTGAAGGATGAGATCACAGGCTTCAAGCAAAAAGAATCAGAATCCATTTATGAGGCTTGGGAGAGATTCAAGACTTTATTGAGGAAATGTCCACAACATGGAATAGAAGTGTGGAATCAAGCAGCACTATTCCTCCAAGGGTTGACAACCAACACCAGGACATTGGTGAATGCCACTGCTGGTGGTTCATTGACCACCAATACTCCTCAAGAGGCTTTGGATATTTTTGAATCATTGGCATCTCAGGAATTTGATAATGCCCCAGTGACTGACAGAAAGACAGGGATCATTAAGCTGGATGGGTATGATGCGTTGTTGGCAAAGAATGACCAGTTGATGCAAACACAGAAACAGCAACAACAACAGTTGGATGTTCTCACTAAGTAATTATCCTCACAAAAGGTTGCTTCTGTGGATACCAATTATGTGTGTGCTATCTGTGGCAAAGACCATGTGACAGAGGAATGTGACTATGGGGGATCACCAGAACATGCAGAAGTTAATGGAGTGTGTTATGACCATCACAACCAGAGGAATTACAACAACCAGGGCAAAATTTGTATGTGCCACCATGGAAGAACAAGAATCAGCACCCAGGGTTTAGTTATAGTTCCAACCATCAGTTGAATCCTCCACTGCATCCTCCTCCAACACACTCATCACAGCCAAGTGATACTGCTGCATGGGAAAAAGCCTTTGCTCAGTTATCCAAGACTACTCAAGATTACATTCAGGGGTCTAATTCATTCAGAGAGGAAACATCTGCATTCATGCAAGATACCAAGACTTCATTCCGAAATCAGGAAGCATCTATCAGGAATTTGGAGACCCAGATTGGTCAGCTATCAAGACAGATATCTGAGAGACCACAGGGGAAGTTTCGTGGTGATACAATGGTGAATCCTAAGGAGCACTGCAAAGCAATCATGACAAGAAGTGGGCTGGTGCTTCAACAGGTGAAAAAGAATGTGGAAGATAAGAAGAATGAAGAAGAGGTTGTGGTTGAAGATGTAATCTCTGATGATGGAGTAGAGAAGGTGAAGGGAAATAAAGAAAAAGAAACAGTGAAGGAAGATAAGGAAGAAAAAGAGGTGGTAGTTGAAAATGATGGTGTGCCCAAGAAGACAATGAAGTGGGAGAAGAAGAAGATGGCTGACAAGCAGGACCAGCCAGTTACTTTGTCTCCATATGCCAAAGTTCCTTACCCTCAGAGATTGAAGCAAGAGATTCAGAAACAGCATTATGCAAGATTTCTGGATATCTTCAAGAAATTGCAGATAAACATACCATTTGCTGAAGCCCTGGAGAACATGCCTCATTATACAAAATTTATGAAGGATCTTCTATATAAGAAGATGAAGTTAAAGGATGGTGAGACGATGGCTTTGACGGAGGAGTGTAGTGCTCTGATTCAGAAGAAATTACCTCCAAAGTTGAAGGATCCAGGGAGCTTTAGCATTTCTATTGCAATTGGGGATGTGGAAGTTGGTAAAGCACTATGTGATTTGGGGGCAAGTATAAATTTGATGCCATTGTCTTTGTGTAGGGCATTGGGGATAGATAAGTTGAAGGATACCAATGTTATTCTGCATCTAGCAGATAGATCTATCAAAAGACCAGAAGGATTAGTAGAAGATGTGTTAGTTAAGGTGGACAAGTTTATTTTTCCTGTGTATTTTGTGATACTTGATATGGAGGAAGAGGATGCTGAAAGTCCTTTACTCCTAGGAAGACCATTCTTAGCAACTGCAAGATCCCTCATAGATGTTGAACAAGGAAAGTTGATGCTAAGGGTGGATGAAGAAACAGTTACAATTGATGTCTTTGAAGCCATCAAACATCCTGTTAATATGGAGGATTGTTTTAGTAGTGATGTCATACAGGAGATGGTGGAAGAAGTGAATAGAGAAGAAGACTTTTCATTGGAGGAAGATAGATTTCTTGAGGAGACAAGTACAGAAAATTATCAAGAGGAACCGGTAGTGGAAGAGCTTGATAAAAAGATAGATGACATTCCTGTGGGAGCACCTAAGGTAGAGCTTAAAGAACTACCTTCAAATCTGAAGTATGTGTTCCTTGGGGATGATCAAACATATCCAGCAATCATCAATGCAATGTTATCTGAGAGTGAAGAAATGAAGTTGATCCAGGTACTCAAGAAGAATAAAACAACTATGGGATGGCAATTTTCAGATCTTAAGGATATCAATCCTTCTTTCTGCACCCACAAAATCTTGATGGAAGAGGAAGTCAAACCAGTAAGGCAACCACAGAGGAGACTCAACCCCACTATGAAAGAGGTAGTGGGGAAGGAGGTTGTGAAGCTACTTGATGCTGGGATGATTTATCCTATCTCAGACAATGCTTGGGTGAGTCTTGTTCAAACAGTACACAAGAAAGGGGGAATGACTGTGGTGAAGAATGAGCAGAATGAATTGATTCCCACAAGGACAATCACTGGCTGGAGGATGTGCATTGACTATCAGAGACTGAACAAGGAAACAAGGAAGGACCATTTTCCCCTTCCGTTCTTGGATCAGATGTTGGAGAGGTTGGCAGGACATGCCTTCTATTGTTTCTTGGACGGCTATTCAGGTTACAATCAGATAGCCATGGCTCCAGAGGATCAGGAGAAGACCGCATTTATATGCCCATATGGAATTTTCTCATACCGGAGGATGCCCTTCGGCTTATGCAATGCTCCTGCCACTTTTCAAAGGTGCATGCTATCCATTTTTTCTGATATGGTAGAGAAATATATAGAAATCTTCATGGATGATTTTTCTGTATTTGGTTCTGATTTTGATGCATGTCTGGAAAATTTGGATTTTGTTTTAAAAAGATATCAAGATTGTAATCTGGTTTTGAACTGGGAAAAATGTCACTTCATGGTGACTGAAGGAATTGTTCTTGGACACAAGGTGTCTAGGAGAGGAATAGAAGTAGATAAGGCAAAAATCTCTATGATAGAGAAACTTCCTCCACCTGTCAATGTCAAAGGTGTGAGGAGTTTTCTTGGTCATGCAGGGTTTTATAGGCGGTTCATTAAAGATTTTTCAAAAATTGCAGAGCTTTTTATGCAAGTTGTTGGTCAAAGACCAAGAGTTTATGTTTGATGATGAATGTCTACATGCATTTCATATTTTGAAAGAGAAGTTGATCACTGCACCTATCATGATGGCACCTGATTTTTCATTGCCATTTGAATTAATGTGTGATGCCAGTGATTATGCTGTAGGAGTGGTACTAGGCCAAAGAGTGAATAAATTATTGCATGTCATTTACTATGTCAGTAAAATCCTAAATAGTGCACAAAAGAATTATGCTACTACAGAAAAGGAATTACTGGCTATTGTGTATGCATTTGACAAATTCAGGCCATATCTGCTAGGATCAAAAGTTATTGTTTATACTGACCATGCAGCTTTAAAGTATTTGTTAAGTAAACGGGATGCAAAGCCCAGGTTACTCCGCTGGATGTAACTATTACAAGAGTTTGAGGTGGAGATCAAAGACAAGAAGGGAGTTGAGAACTTGGTGGCTGATCACTTATCCAGGATTACAGAGAAAGAGCTTCAAGAAGGATCAAAGGTAGTGATCAGAGAAGAGTTCCCTGATGAACAGATACTGGCAATAAGTGCTGTTACGGAAATGGTGGGGGATAAAGTCTTAACCATCAGTACCCCATCATGGTTTGCTGATTTTTCCGACTACAAAGCTGCTGGGATGATGCCTAAGGATTTCACACGACAACAGAGGAAGAAATCTCTACATGATGTGAAGAGATACATTTGGGATAAGCCATATCTCTTTTACAGGTGTTCAGATGGTGTGATCAGAAGATGTATTCCAGAGGAGGAGCAGAAGGATGTATTGTGGCATTGTCATGGTTCTGCTTATGGTGGACATTTTGCAGGAGAGAGAACCGCAGAAAAGGTGTTGATGAGCGGTTTTTACTGGCCAACTCTATACAAGGATGCCAAGAAGTATGTGGAGGCATGTGACAATTGCCAAAGGACTGTTAATATCTCCAGGAGACATGAAATGCCCTTGAACAATATACAGGAGGTGGAGATATTTGATGTTTGGGGTATGGATTTTATGGGACCTTTCCCTTCTTCCTACTCTAATAAGTACATATTGGTGGCAGTTGATTATGTTTCAAAATGGGTTGAGGCCATAGCCACACCAACCAATGATTCTAGGGTTGTGATTGCTTTTCTGAGGAAGAACATATTTTCGCGAATTGGAGTCCCGAGAGCTATAATTAGTGATAGGGGAACTCATTTTGATAATAGGATGGTGGAATATGCTCTTGCAAAGTATGGGGTGAGGCACAAGATTAGTACTCCGTACCACCCATAGACTTGTGGTCAGGTTGAGATTTCCAACAGGGAGTTAAAAAGAATATTGGAGAAGACTGTTGGGAATGCTAGGACTCAATGGTCCAAGAAACTTGATGACACTCTGTGGGCGTACCGGACGACATTCAAGACTCCTATTGGAATGTCCCCATTTCAACTGTTGTTTGGGAAAGCATACCATTTGCCAGTAGGGTTGGAGCACAGGGCATTGTGGGCTGTGAGGTTTCTGAACTTCGATTCAAAGGGAGCAGGAGAGAAAAGATTACTACACCTGGATGAATTGTATGAGTTCCGTCTCTCTGTATATGACAGTGCAAGCCTATATAAAGAGAAGACAAAGTTATAGCATGATAGGAAGATCACACTTAGGGATTTTAAGGTGGGAGATCAAGTTCTTCTGTTCAATTCAAGGTTGAAGCTATTTCCAGGGAAGTTAAAGTCTAGACGGTCTGGACCTTTTGTGGTGAAAGACATGAAACCTTATGGGGCTGTGGAAATTAGTTCTTTGGATTCAGACATAAGTTTTACACTAAATGGTCAGAGGTTGAAGTTATATGTTGGAAGTGCTGTGGATAGGCAACTTCTGACAGTTGCCTTATTAGAGGTAAAATAGATCATACCCATCAGGCTCGTGACGTTAAACACGCGCTGAGTGGGAGGCAACCCACTGTACCAGGTATGTAATTTCAGTGTTCATACCCCATTAGTAAAGTGAAGAAGGAAGGAGGGAAAAGTTTTGAAAATCTTAAGAGAAAACTTTGACAAGTGCTGGGCGCTAAAACCTCCGTTCTGGACATTTTATCTGTCTAGGAGTTGCATCACTATGAAACTCTCTGGCCATGAGCGCTAAATCGTCCATACTGACCGTTTTAGCGTTCACCCAACTACTCATTTACACACATTCTGGTCCATCACGTCAAAACGTCCATGTTGACCGTTTTAGCGTGGAGCTACACACGAAGTGTGCACATTCTCTAGACCTGGGCGCTAAAACGCTTGGTTTCACCGTTTTAGCGCGTCATCACTAATTCAGAATAATACGAGCCTTCTCTCTCCTTTCTTTAACAACTCAACATTTTCTCTCAACGTATTCACTCACTTTCTCTCACACTCAATCTTCCATTGTTCCATTGTTTGCATCGAAGACTATCATTTCATACCAAAGGTACGTTTTCTTTCTCTATCCAAACTGTTCTTGCATTTTATGTTTTAATGTTGCATCCATATGTTGCCATTTCATCTAGGTCTCATTTCCTTTTTCGTTTCTTCAACTACTCATGTAATTATGCTCGAAAATATGTGCTCATGATAAAAGATATTCTGGGTTTTCTGATATTTGGGTTGGGAAGAAATCCCCATTCGCATAACACTTGCTGCTGCACACACGCACATAGGGTGTTTGCTAAAATGCCTGACCCAGAAAATCCAGGAAGCTAAAACGCTGGTCACCCAACGTTTTAGCGCTTGTCCAGTTTCTTACCCAGAAAAGCAAGAACGTTAAAACGCTGGTCACCCAACGTTTTAACGCTTGTCTAGTTTCTTACACGTTTAAGGCCAGGACGCTAAAACGCTCAGTGTGAACGTTTTAGCGCCCAGGCCCTGTTGCATGCATATTTAAAAGGGTATACTCATGGGCATTGTGGGGTATTTGCTTGAATGTTTAGGAGCCAATTCCACCACTAAT